>NC_053427.1:18658092-18860955 GCF_007990345.1 Gossypium hirsutum | reverse complement strand
TCTATAGCGTGATGAATGATTGTCAACATACATTCGAACTAATACGGCTGTTCCACAACCTCCATTCCCGACTATACCCCCCACACCTACAATACCTCCGGTAACTGACCAAATAAGGTCAAATAAGCCCCCAGTTGACAGAATCCGAAAACATGGGGCTACTGAAATTAAGGCTACGGATAGCGACGATGCGAGCAAGCTGAATTTTGGTTGGACAACACTATCCGGGTACTCGATGAGCTATCTTGTACACCCGATGAATGCCTAAAGTGTACTATCTCCTTGCTACGTGATTCTGCCTACTATTGGTGGAGTACTCTGACTTCTGTTGTGCCCCGAGAGCAAGTAACTTGGGAGTTTTTCCAAACTGAGTTTCGGAAAAAGTATATCAGTCAGAGATTTGTTGATAAAAAACGGAAGGAATTTCTTGAGCTTAAGCAAGGTTCCATGTCGGTTACTGATTACGAGTGAAAGTTTGTTAGACTTAGCAAATACGCTCGGAATGTGTTTCATCCGAGGCTATCATGTGTAAACGCTTCGAGGATGGGCTGAATGAAGATATAAAAATGTTCGTTGGCGTTCTTGAAATACGAGAGTTCGTAGTACTTATCGAGCGAGCTTGTAAAGCCGAAGAGCTTAGAAAAGAAAAATAAAAAGTTGATGAGGGAACTGGAGAGTTTCGTAAAAGATCTTCGGGAAAGTCTCTTCAACAGGCATCGAAGAAATTTCGAGATGATGTGGGCTGGTCGAGAGGCACTTCGGGCCTTTTTAGACGAGATCGTGATCGACCCCCTGTAGGTACACGAGGCACTTCGGTCGCCAGTGTTGGGAATGAACGTCGAGACAGAACGAAATGTCGATATTGCGGTAAATGGCATTCGGGGAGTTGTAGATTCCCTGACCGCTCCTGTACAAGTGCGGATCAGTTGACCACTTCATTAAAGATTGCCCGAGGTTGTCTGAACAGAATGAAAATCAGAGTGGGAAACCGGGTGCTACCACTGCTCGAGGTAGACCATCTAGAAATACGGCAATGCTGGTGGTGGTCAGAGAGGATCTAGAGATGCTACGACCAGATCCGAGGCTCGTGCGCCTGCTAGAGCTTATGCTATACGTGCCCGCGAGGATGCTTCTTCACCTGATGTTATTACTGGTACTTTTACTCTCTTTGATACTAATGTAATTGCTTTGATTAACCCCGGTTCTACTCATTCTTACATATGTGAAACCTTAGCATCCAGTAAGACTTTACCTATTGAGTCTACTGAGTTCGTAATTCGGGTGTCAAATCCCTTGGGTCGTTACGTGCTTGTCGACAAAGTGTGTAAGTAATGTCCCTAGAAATTCGAGGTGCGCAAATAACGAAGTAATCCGAGTTGAGTCTACGGACTTGGAGGGGATGCCAGCTGTAATATCAGCAATGTTGGCCCAGAAATATGTAAGAAAAGGGTGCGAAGCATACCTTGCGTATGTACTGGATGACAAAGAATTAGACAAGAAACCCGAATCTGTGCTGGTGGTTTGTGAATACCCGGATGTTTTTCCTGAAGGATTATCGGGTTTACCACCTGTTCGGGAGGTAGAGTTTGGTATTGAGCTTGTACCTGGGACTACGCCGATTTCGATAGCTCCGTATCGTATGGCACCAACCGAGTTAAAAGAGTTGAAAGCTCAGTTGCAAGAATTGACGGATAGAGGTTTTGCTCGACCAAGTTTCTCACCCTGGGGTGCACCAGTATTGTTCGTGAAAAAGAAGGACGGAACCATGAGGTTGTGCATTGACTATCGTCAACTGAATAAAGTGACGATAAAGAACAAATATCCGTTGCCGCGCATCGATGATTTGTTCGACCAACTGAAGGGAGCCACAGAGTTCTCAAAAATAGATTTGAGATCGGGCTATTATCAGTTGCGAATTCGAGAATCGGACATACCCAAAACTGCCTTCAGGACGAGATATGGTCACTACGAGTTCTTAGTGATGCCGTTTGGGCTCACTAATGCCCCTGCGGTATTTATGGATTTGATGAATCGGATCTTCAGACCATATTTGGATCGGTTCGTAGTTGTGTTCATTGATGACATCTTGGTCTATTCAAGAGATGAGACCGAACATGATGAGCACCTGAGACTGGTGTTGCAAATTTTGCGGGATAAGCAGTTATATGCTAAGTTCAGTAAGTGTGAGTTCTGGTTAAGAGAGGTTAGCTTCTTGGGTCATGTGGTATCCGCATCGGGTATTCGAGTTGACCCGAACAAAATTTCAGCCATACTTAACTGGAAGCCTCCAAGAAATATTACCGAAGTTCAGAAATTCCTGGGACTCGCCGGTTATTACCGATGATTTGTCAAGGTTTCTCAATGATAGCCACACCAATGACGAAGCTACTTCAAAAGGATGTTAAGTTCGAATGGACGGAGAAATGTCAGAAAAGTTTTGATCAACTAAAAACTTATTTGACTGAAGCTCCAATTTTAGTGCAACCCGAATCAGGCAAAGAGTTTGTCATTTATAGTGACGCATCCCTACTTGGGTTGGGTTGCGTATTGATGCAAGAAGGTCGAGTGGTGGCCTATGCGTCGAGACAATTAAAGCCACATGAGAAAATATATCCGACCCATGATCTTGAACTAGCTGCCATCGTATTTGCTTTAAAAATATGGCGACATTACTTATTTGGTGAGAAGTGCCATGTATTTTCGGATCACAAAAGTCTCAAAAATTTGATGACTCAAAGAGACTTAAATCTGCGACAAAGACGTTGGCTTGAGTTGTTGAAAGATTACGAGCTTGTCATTGATTACCACCCGGGAAAGGCTAATATGGTTGCGGACGCCTTAAGCCGGAAATCATTGTTTGCTTTACGAGCGATGAATGTGCACTTGTCTGTTCTACCCGACAATGTGTTAATAGCTGAATTAAAAGCCAAACCATTATTGATTCATCAAATTCGTGAAGCCCAGAAAGTTGATGATGAATTGGTTGCAAAACGGGCTGAGTGTGCTCCGAACAAGGAATCGGAGTTTCAAATTGATGATGATGATTGTTTGAGGTTCAGAAGTCGTTTGTGTGTTCCAAGGAATTCGGAACTCATTTCGATGATTCTGAACGAAGCCCATTGTAGTCGAATGTCAATTCACCCGGGGAGTACGAAAATGTACAACGATTTGAAACGTTGGTTTTAGGTGGCATGGTATGAAACGAGACATCTCCGACTTTGTTTCGAGATGTTTAATATGTCAACAAGTGAAAGCGGAACATCAAGTGCCTTCAGGATTACTTCAGCCGATCATGATACCCGAGTGGAAATGGGATCGAGTCACAATGGACTCTGTGTCCGGACTGCCATGGTCAACAAGTAAGAAGGATGCGATTTGGGTTGTTGTTGATAGACTGACTAAGTCAGCTCACCTTATCCCCGTGCGTACGAATTTTTCATTGGATAAACTAGCCGAATTGTATGTTTCTCAGATTGTGAGATTACACGGGGTACCTATTTCTACCGTGTCGGATAGAGATCCGAGATTCACCTCGCGATTTTGGAGGAAATTGCAAGAAGCTTTGGGTACCAAGCTGCATTTAAGCACTGCTTTTCACCCCCAAACCGATGGTCAATCCGAGCGGATAATTCAGATACTTGAGGATATGTTGAGATGTTGCATCCTCGAGTTCAGTAGTTCATGGGAACGGTATTTACCTTTGATTGAATTCGCTTACAACAATAGTTTTCAATCAAGTATTAAGATGGCACCTTACGAGGCTTTGTACGGTCGTAAATACCGTACACCATTGTTTTGGACCGAGCTCGGTGAAAGTAAAATTTTCGGAGTTGATTTGATTAAGGATGCCGAACAGAAAGTAAAGGTAATCCGTGAAAGTCTGAAAGCAGCCACAGATCGTCAAAAATCGTATGCGGATTTGAAACGAAAGGACATTGAATATCAGGTGGGAGATAAAGTGTTCCTTAAAGTTTCGCCTTGGAAAAAGGTACTCAGGTTTGGCCGTAAGGGCAAGTTGAACCCGAGATTCATTAGGCCGTACGAAATCTCCGAACGAGTTGGTCCGATTGCATATAGATTGATTTTGCCCCCTGAGCTTGAAAAGATTCACGACGTCTTTCATGTTTCGATGCTTCGACGCTATCGATCTGATCCATCGTACATAATTAGCCCATCAGAGGTTGAAATTCAAGCCGATATGAGTTATGAAGAAGAACCGATGCGTATCCTAGCTCGTGAAGTAAAGGAGTTGCGGAACAAAAGGGTTCCGTTAGTAAAGGTGTTATGGCTCAAACACGGGATCGAGGAAGCTACTTGGGAAACCGAGAGCTCGATGAAAGAACGATACCCAAACCTATTTACCGGTAAGATTTTCGGGGACGAAAATTTCTTAAGTGGGGGAGAGTTGTGACAGCCCAAAATTGACCCTAGTCGGGAAGTGGTTTCGGGACCGTTAAACCGAGTCACCGAAATGTTTGAATGTGATATTTATTGTCTAGAATATGTAACTATGAATGTGTGAAAATTTCAAGCTTCGATTTAGTCGATTGCATGTGAATTAAGTCAATAGGACTTATGTGAGAAAATTTTAAAATGTGATAGGTCAATGCGTAAGGACCTATTAGTGCATGTGGAAAAAAAGGGGGACTTGCATGTCAAATTCCCCCCCTAATAAGTAGTGGCCGGCCATGCTATGGGTGGAAACATGTTGGGAACATGTTGGCCTAGTGAGGTATGTAGGATAAAATATAATAAGAAGTATGGGGAATAAAGAAATGGAAAAAGGAAAGGATGTGTGTAATTGTTTCTTCCCCTCCCCATTGCCGTGAAAGTAAGAAGGAAAAACCAAAAAAAAAGTGTCCATCTTTCTTCATTTCCCCTTGGCCGAATGTTCTAAGGAAGAAAGAAAAACAAGTTGTGTTTTTTGGTTCTTCTTGGCCGAATTGAAAGGAAGAAGAAGGGAGTGAAGCAATCGATCATCTTAGGTCACTATTAAGGTAAGGAAGTTTGTACTAGCTTTTGAAATTTTAGTTGATATTGAGTGAGTTATCAAGTGATTTTTGTAAACCATGTTGAAATTTCGATTTTGGGGGTGAGTATGGTTTTCGGCTATAAAAGATTAATAAGGGTGATGATTGTGTTTCATGCTAAACTTAGATGAATAATGGTAGTTGCTCACATCTTGATATCTATGAGTTCCTTTCTTGGTTCTACCATAGACCCCCAAAGTATATGTTTATTTGGTGTTGTTGGAGGTTTATGATAGAAGCTAATGAGTGAGAGTTTGATAGGCACCATGAGGTTAAACTTCATGAGATTGTAAGCTTGTAAGTTGGATGATGAAATTCATGCTTTGTGAAAGTAGAAGGAGCATTCGGCCATGAAGAAAAAAAGGGGGAAATTTATGATGAATTAAGTTGGAAGCTATTATAATGTACTTGTGCATTCGGGTATGGGATGAAAATATATGAGATGGCTATAATTAGCCTTGTGATTCGGCTCTTGTATATATATATATGCACATGATGTATTGGTATGAAACATATATATATCACCCCAAAGTATATGTTTATATATGGTGGTGGTTTAGTTATGGACTAAATGATGGATACATATTGAGTTATAATATGTAATGCATTAGTTAGTAAAATGTATGTCATTTATATGTGGTACTAAGAATATAATTTGGCCTCAAAGTAGACATGCATATTCGGCCACATGAGATGGATTGGCGTTGCATGAATTCGGTTAGAGGCAAACATATTGATGCCTATATCTAGGTAAGGACAATCGGCTAAAGGGGAGTGTGGGTTAATATGTTGAGTTGATGCATGATTTCACATGTATGTGACTTTAAAGTCTAATGTATAAATATGGGCTAAGTGCCTTATGTTCCTCTTTTCGATGCTCAAATGATTAAATTAATTTATTTGTTTAATTAAGCTCAAGAGCAAAGGGGAAATAAATCCGATAAAGGGAAGGAAAAAGTGGTCGAATAGCCATCGGAATCGTTCGACGACATCCGAGGTAAGTTCTTGAGTAAGAGAGCTTAAATTATGATGTGATTAGATCATGTTTTAAGCAAATTAAAATCATGCTCTTTGTGTGGCTATTGAGCCGAATTTGCAAGAATGATAAATGTCTTGTGTTTGAGTTTTGCTAACGAAAATGAAATATGAATGGGCCATGATTTATTGTTAAATGTGCATGGTTATTTGAATGATGTCCGAGCTAAGTCCCGAAGGCTTGTGCTAAGTGACAATATCCGGACTAAGATCCGAAGGCATTTGTGCGAGATACTAATTCCGGGCTAAGCCCGAAGGCATTTGTCCGAGATACTAATTCCGGGCTAAGCCCGAAGGCATTTGTGCGAGATACTAATTCCGGGCTAAGCCCGAAGGCATTTGTGCGAGTTACTAAATCCGGGTTAAGTCCCGAAGGCATTTGTGCGAATTACTATAATCGGGCTATGTCCCGAAGGCATTTGAACGAGGAGCTATATCCGGTTAAATTCCGAAGGTACGTGATTTGGGAATGAATGAACTTGCTGTAAAATTCCAGTTAATACTCTCGAAACATCCCAACATTGAGGTATGTTTCGTATGTGCTTGAATTTAGTTGAGCCCTTACAAATAAGTATTCGCTCAGTTGATAAACGAGCTACCGGCCTTTGGCTGAGTTGATCTTTTGTGTATGTACATAAGGGTTGATAATGTGAAGGAAGTACGATATCGTAAATTTGTGCATATGAAACTATCCGTTTAGCTATATGAATGCTATACTTTTGTTGTGCTGGAATTCATTGCTCAAAACTTACTAAGCATAAATTGCTTACTCCGTTTCATTGCTCCTCTGTTTTATAGATTTGGGTTCTCCAGCTATCGGACTCGGGATCTTGAGGTCAAAGTCGCCCACACTATCAAAGCCCCCTTTTGGTACAATTTTGGTTGAACTTCGAAATGGCATGTATAGGACTACCCGTTTGTTGTGGGTCGTGGACTCTTTGGACTTGTATAATTTTGGATAGCCATGCGAAAATGGCTTATATGTGTTTGAGTATAATGTTATAATCATTCGGTGTGGATATGCTTGACAAGGATTAGCCATGGGAATGGTTAACCACTATCATAAATTGTGCTATTTATGCAAAAAGGGCTAGTTGAATCATGGAAACCATGAAATAGGTAAAGTCTACCTTAAAGGCAGATGCTGACAGCAGCAGTGATGTAGATTTGGAAAATCACTAAAAATAGTAGGAAGGGAATTAAATAGTGAATAAATTATGTAAACAAACCTTGATGAATCTACTTTCATAGGAAAGTAACGAAACAATCATACGGACAGTATGTTAAGTGATATTCAGGTTCTCGTGAGACAGGGCCAGAACGGTTTCTGGATTCCCTGTTCCGACTTTGGAAATTCACTATAAATTAACCAGAGATAATTAGGAGTCATACCATATATGTATAGATTCCTCTCTGAGTCTAGTTTCTATAGAAACAAACGGCATCAGTATTGGAGCCCTGTACAAGGAGATATCCAAGTCGTAATGCGCAAAGGTCAGGGTAGTCGATCCCTGTAACATGGGAGACTTTGACTAATAAACTGTACTAATTGGCCTGACCAAAAATTCTAGAAAAAAATATGTAGATGGGCATATGAGTCTAGTTTCAGGGAAAAATCACGAAACTGATTTTTGAGTTGTGAAACTCAAGATATGATTTTTAAAGCGACTAGTACGCAGATTGGCAGTGTCTGGGAATTTTTTTTTATAAGGGGTTTAAAGTCTGTTAACACCTCGTGTTCGACTCCGGTGTCGGTCTCGGGTTCGGGGTGTTACATGAAGCTTTAAGCTAGAATAAATTGATAAGAAGTTGACATGCATGAGTCATCTTTATGAATGTGTAAGTGCTCATTTATGCCATGTAAGATGTCCATGTGTTATTGAGGGTGACAAGGCTTGGAAAATAACCTCAAAGTTGTCCACACAGGTAGACACACGAGCGTATGTCTAGACCGTGTGTGACACACGGTCTACCTCATAGGCGTGTGATCCAGCCATGTGTCCCCTGTATGTGACAGCCTAAAATTGACCCTAGTCGGGAAGTGGTTTCGGGACCGCTAAACCGAGTCACCGAAATGTTTGAATGTGATATTTATTGTCTAGAATATGTAATTATGAATGTGTGAAAATTTCAAGCTTCGATTTAGTCGATTGCATGTGAATTCAGTTAGTAGGATTTGTGTGACACTTTTGAAATGTGATAGGCTAATCTATAAGGATCTAATAGTGCATGTAATAAAAATGGAGGACTTGCATGTCAAATTTCCCCCCCTAATTAGTAGTGGCCGGCCATGCTATGAGTGGAAACATGTCACAAACATGTTATGTTAGTGAGGTATGTTAGGAAAAATAAAATAAGGAGTATGGGTAATAAAGAAATGGAAAAAAAAGAAGGAATGTGTGTGAGTGTTCCCCCCATTGCCGTGAGTTAAAGAAAAGAAAAAAAATTTGTTCATCCTTTTTCATTTCTTTTGGCCGAAAATTCTAAGGAAGGAGGAATTCATTTCTTTTGGCCAAAAATTCTAAGGAAGGAGGAAGGAGTTCTTGCTTCATGTTTGGTTTGGAAGAGGATTAGGAGGAGGTTTGGCCATACTTGTATCTAGATTAAGGTATGTTTGAGGTTGTGCCATGAGATTCATGCATGTTTTTAGTTGCTAGCTTGAGTTCTAATTAGCCCATGGTTCAAATCTTTGCTATGTCATGGGGATGATATTCGGCCTAGGTGGATTTTGTGTTAATGCCATTGCATGCTAAATATGAAGCTTGTTAATGATACATGTGATGGTGGATTGATGACTCTTGGATTTTCTTTTTAGCATTTTTGAGTGAGACATTAAGTTCTTTGTTTAACCATGACCAAAATTGAAATGGTTTGGTGTTGTGATGTATTCGGCCATGGTATATCCATAAGTATGATTTATGCTTATTGCATGGTAGGTAAGATTTGTGTTTTGGATTTATGTTCATGTTTAGTTATAATCAACTTTGAGATTCGGCTCTTGCACATATATATATGTTTGCACATGACGTATTGGTATGACATATACAATATCTCAAGGTATATATTTACATATGATGGTGTTTCGGTTATGGAGTACATGACGGATGCGTATTGAGTTATAATATGTAATGCAGTAGTTAGTAAAAGGTATGCCATTTGTGTGTGGTATTGAGTATATAATTGGCCTCAACATAGACATGCATAATCGGCCACATGAATGAGTACATAGGTTGATGTGTTGTTCGGCCATAGGTAAGCATATTGAAGGCTTTATCTTGACTTAGAAAATTCGGCTAAGGAGAGTATTAACTAATGTGTTGAGTTTGATTCATGATTCCGTACATATGTGACTTTAATGTCTAATGAATATATGTGGGCCAAGTACCTTGAGTTCCTCTTTTCGATGCTCAAATGATTAAATCAATTTATTTGTTAAATTAAGCTCAAGAGCAAAGGGGAACTAAATCCGATAAAGGGAAGGAAAAAGTGGTCGAATAGCCATCGGAATCGTTCGACAACATCCGAGGTAAGTTTTCGAGTAATGGGACTTAAATTATGATTCGATTAGATTATGTCTTAAGTAAATCAAAATCATGCTCTTATATGTGGCTATTGAGCCGAAATTGTAAATGTGATAAGTGTCTTGTGTTTGAGCTTTGGTAATGAAAATGAAATATGAATGTGTCATGATTTATTGATATATGTGCATGGTTACTCGAATGATATCCGGGCTAAGTCCCGAAGGCTTTTGTGCTAAGCGACTACATCCGGACTAAGATCCGAAGGCATTTGTGCTAGCGACTATATCCGGGCTAAGTCCCGAAGGCATTTATGCTAGTGACCATATCCGGGTTAAGACCCGAAGGCCTTGTGCGAGTGGTTATATCCGGCTAAACCCCGAAGATGCTTGATTTGGGAACGAGCAATCTTGCTGTAAAAATTTAAATTAATACGCTCGTAAAATCCCAACGATGAGGTATGTTTCGTGTGTGCTTTGAATTAGTTGATCCCTTACAAATCTGTATTCGCTCAGTCGATAAATGAGCTACCGGCCTTTGGCTAAGTTGATCTTTTGTGTATGAACATAAGGGTTGGTAATGTGAAGTAAGTATGATATTGAAAATTTGTGCATATGAAATTATCCGTTTAGCTATATAAATGCTATACTTTTGTTGTGCTGGAATCCCTTGCTCAAAACTTACTAAGCATAAATTGCTTACTCCGTTTCTTTGTTTCTCTGTTTTATAGATTTTGGCTCGTCAGCTATCGGACTCGGGATTTTTGGAAGTCGAAGTCTCCCACACTATCAAACCCCCCTTTTGGTACAATTTTGGTTGAACTTTGAAATGGCATGTATAGGACTACCCTTTTGTTGTTGGTCATGTACCCTTCGGTTTTGTGTAAATTTGGATAGCCATGCGAAAATGGCTTAAATATACTTTGATCATTGCATTATAATCGTTTTGTATGTTGTCCGTCGAGAGGTATGGAAATGTTGGTAACGGTTAGCCATGGGAAGGGTTATTCTTGATCACTTTTGGAATATGTATGACAAACTCTAGTTGATCCATGGAGGATCATGAAATAGGTAAAGTTTACCTTAAAAAAACAGATGCTGGCAGCGGCAGTGATGTGGATGTGAAAAATCACTAAAAATAGTAGGAATGGAATTAAATAGTGAATAAATTATGTAAACGAACCTTGATGAGTCTATTTTCATATGAAAGTAACAAAATGATCATATGGACAGTATGTTAAGAGATATTCAGGTTCTCGTCAGACAGGGCCAGAACGGTTTCTGGATTCCCTGTTCCGACTTTGGAAATTCATTATAAATTAACCAGAGATAATTAGAAGTCATTCCATATATTCATAGATTCCTTTTTGAGTCTAGTTTCTATAGAAACAAACGACATCAGTATTGAAGCCCTGTACAGGGAGATATCCAAGTCGTAATGCGCAAAGGTCAGTGTAGTCGATCCCTGTAACATGGGAGACTTTGACTAATAAACTGTACTAATTGGCCCGACCAAAAATTCTAGAAAAAAATTTGTAGATGCATATATGAGTCTAGTTTCAGGGAAAAATCACGAAGCTGATTTTCAAGTTGTGAAACTCAAGATATGATTTTTAAGGTGACAGTGACGCAGTTAGCCAGCTTGCCTGGAAAATTTAAAATGGATTGTGCAAAGAAGTGATTTAAGTCTGCAAACCCCTCGTGTCCGACTCCGACGACGGACTCGGGTACGGGGTGTTACAATTTTATTGGTATCAGAGCTACGGTTTAGTCGATTCTAGGACTATCGTAATACGTTTGGGTCTAGCTATACATGCCATTTTGTGATTATTTGATAGTGTGGTGATTTCTGACGATTGAAAATGTGTTTATTTATAGTAATGGATCCCGATCCCGACCGAGCGGTAGCTGATGATCTTGAGAGTTGGCGCCTGCTCCCGCACAAGGGACAGCTCCGGCGGACTCTCAACCGATTGCTAGTAATCCGAATGACGAAGCTAGACAAGCTTTCAATAGCGCAATGAATGATTGGTTCAACCAATACATTCGAACTAATACGGCTGTTCCACAACCTCCATTCCTGACTAATGCCTCCCCCGCACCTACAATACCTCCGGCAACTGACCAAATAAGGTCAAATAAGCCCCCAGTTGACAGAATCCGAAAACACGGGGCTACTGAATTTAAAGCTACGGACAGCGATGATGCCGAGCAAGCTGAATTTTGGTTGGACAACACTATCCGGGTACTCGACGAGCTATCTTGCACACCCGATGAGTGCCTAAAGTGTACTATCTCCTTGCTACGTGATTCTGGCTACTATTTGTGGAATACGTTGACGTCTGTTGTGCCTAGAGAGCAAGTAACTTGGGAGTTTTTCCAAACCGAGTTTCGGAAAAAGTATATCAGTCAGAGATTCATTGACCAAAAACGGAAGGAATTTCTTGAACTCAAACAAGGTTCCATGTCGGTTACCGACTATGAACGAAAATTTGTGAGGCTTAACCGATATGCGCGAGAATGCATTTCTTCAGAAGTTGTGATGTGTAAACGTTTCGAGGATGGACTAAATGATGATATAAAGCTGTATGTTGGCATCTTGGAAATCCGAGAATTTGTGGTACTTGTTGAGCGAGCTTGTAAAGCCGAGGAGCTAAGTATGGAGAAAAGAAAAGCTGATATGGGAGCAAAGGAGTTTCGTAAGAGGTCTTCGGGGAAGCCCTTCCCACAGTCATCGAAGAAATTTAGAGATGACTTAGGCCGGTCTAGGGACACTTCGGGTTTCTCTAGACGAGATCGCGATCGACCCCCTGTGAGCACACGAGTCACTTCGGTCGCCAGTGTTGGAAATGATCGTCGGGACAGAACGGAATGTCGATATTGCGGTAAATGGCATTCGGGGAGTTGTAGATTCCATGATATTGCGGTATGGAAATGTTGGTAACGGTTAGCCATGGGAAGGGTTATTCTTGATCACTTTTGGAATATGTATGACAAACTCTAGTTGATCCATGGAGGATCATGAAATAGGTAAAGTTTACCTTAAAAAAACAGATGCTGGCAGCAGCAGTGATGTGGATGTGAAAAATCACTAAAAATAGTAGGAATGTAATTAAATAGTGAATAAATTATGTAAACGAACCTTGATGAATCTATTTTCATAGGAAAGTAACGAAACGATCATATGGACAGTATGTTAAGAGATATTCAGGTTCTCGTGAGACAGGGCCAGAACGGTTTCTGGATTCCCTGTTCCGACTTTGGAAATTCATTATAAATTAACCAGAGATAATTAGAAGTCATGCCATATATGCATAGATTCCTTTTTGAGCCTAGTTTCTATAGAAGCAAACGAAATCAGTATTGAAGCCCTGTACAGGGAGATATCCAAGTCGTAATGCGCAAAGGTCAGTGTAGTCGATCCCTGTAACATGGGAGATTTTGACTAATAAACTGTACTAATTGGCCCGACCAAAAATTCTAGAAAACAATTTGTAGATGCATATATGAGTCTAGTTTCAGGGAAAAATCACAAAGCTGATTTTCGAGTTGTGAAACTCAAGATATGATTTTGAAGGTGACAGTGACGCAGTTAGCCAGCTTGCCTGGAAAATTTAAAATGGATTGTGCAAAGAAGTGATTTATGTCTGCAAACCCCTTGTGTCCGACTCTGGCGACGGACTCGGGTACGGGGTGTTACACTGTACCCTATCAAATGCAGAACATAATACTCTGTAGTAAACACATAGGCAGAGGCACAGCTGTGTGTCTTAGCCGTATGAAGGACATGGCTGCAGGACATGGGCTGTGCCCAGGCCGTGTGAAGTCTGCACTTAATTTTTGGAATTTAATTCGCCACACAACCTAAGCACACGGGCGTGTGACTTGGCCTTGTGACCCTAATTGTGTTGATGACGTCATAAACAGAGAGTTATATAGGTTGAGGACACGGGAATGTCATAAGCCACACGGCCTACCCACACGGGCGTGTAACCCTGCTTCACGAAAATTCTTCTAAGTTTCCTAAAGTTTTCTAAAGTTCTTGGTTTAGTCTCGAACCACTCTTGATGCATGTTTTCGACCTCATAGGCCCATATAAGGGACAACATGCATATGTATGAATGTATTTAATTTGAAAAAAATTTATGACTCGGTTTTGTATGTTTATTTACGTTTAAGTCCGGTAATGCCTCGAATCCTGTCCCAACGCCGGATACGGGTAAAGGGTGTTAGACTCCATTCGGCCAAATTTCAATCCTAGTGTTAGAGGTACGAGGTTGAAAATGAGACTCTTCTCCACACTATCAAAGACTGCCCGTCGGCTCGAGCTATTCTCTCCTGCAACGGCTTGGACGATAGGCTGATCAACGACAATTTTGAGCAGTGCATTGATTGGTTGGAAGTTTCAATGAGGTTGTTCGATAAGAAAGTGCTGAAAGACTTCATCATCCTCTTCTAGAATAGTAAGAACAACAGGAACAATTTCACCTTCCGAGGCAAGGAGAAGGGGGCGAGTGTGATTCGGGATAGAGCCTTCACCTTGAGTAGTGACTTCCGGGTTCACAACTTAAGCCAAAAGCCTATCATTCCTTTTACCCCCGCGTACAATAACTGGAAGAAGCCAGAAAAGGCTTTTGTAAAGGTACATGTCGGCGCTACGGTGTCAAATGGGAGAATGGGGTACGAGGTTATCACAAGAGATGAGGAGGGGTTCATGGTTGGCAGTTGTAGGGGTTGTAAAAACATGGAGGTGACAAGTGAAAAGGCTGGGTTGGTGGCTCTAGATGAGGGGATGCAACTGGCCGGGAGATTAAACATCTAGCAAGTTCTATTTGAATTCGATAATGCTAGCCCAATAAATAGAATTAAAAGACGCGGCATGGATATTACCATCATGGGTAAGTACGTGCATGAAACATGCAGGAAACTGGAGATGTTTGCTTCGGACGACGTGAAATGGGTGCCCAGGAATAGTAATAGGCTGACTTCACATAAGAGAAATTCACGTAATTCAAGATTCTATTAATGAAATTTAGGCCATTTATGGTTTTTTTTTTGTTTTAAAAAAAATTAAAAGTATTTTTTTTATAAAAATATTGACTAAAATATTAAATTTTTAAACATAATCTGTTCACATGTACTTCATATTAATATTTTTACGTATTAATATTTTTAATTTTTTGCTAACTTTTTATAACGTTTTAGTTAATACTTCTATTAAAGAAAAGCAATTTGATATTTTTTTAAATATTAATTATCAAATTTAACTAAAAAAAATAAGAGTGAAATTGATAAAACAATGGTAATGTTATGAGATAAATTATCGTTAAGTCATACAATTTGAATGTCCAATTGTAACTCAACAGGTAAACCCTTAAATGCATATTTAAAATTTTTTAAAATTCATATAGTCGTACATTTGAAGTATCGTTTTCTCGAACTATATACATTATCAAATACGAATATTTAAAAAATTGAGCAACTCAGAAAAATCATAATATCCTACGGAATGTCGAGCAATTTATTAAAGAACCAGATAACGGTTTCATCCAACAAGGCATATAGAGAACATAACAGCATAGAGTACTTTACATGGCCATTAACGTGTGTTCTAAATCCTAATGTTTAACTATCAGCCACAGATGATGCAAACCCAATGCTAAAATCAAATCCGATGCATGTCAACTCACGTTTGTTTGCATCGAACATCTTCATTTTCAGAGAGTACGGGCCCTGCATAAGGTTAAAACTTATCAGATGTAATTAATCCAAGGTTGATTGTGGTGAATCCCTTATTACAGTACATCTCATTGACCTCGAAAGGCTGCCAATTGGAATCAAAATTGTTCGATTTTGTTGCTGATTGATCTCACAAATAAATGCAAACTTTAGACTTCTCAACAAGCAACGATCAATTCCAATATATTATGTCAAACAAATAACAATAGATGAAAGAACGAGGGACTTATTTCTAAGCAAATGAAGAGCAATCTTAGTCAAAAAGGCTTCCATTTTAACCAAAAAAAACGCATGCAGAAACCCTGATTGTTCTTTGCATTTGGAACATACATAAATCACTGTTTAGTTGTGAGAATAAACTGAGAAAACAAGCCTACTGCAGTGAGTAAGCTTGTGATATATCATAATCGATGAAACAAAGCTTGGGATATAGGCAAACAACCAAAACTCAACTGTATAGCTGAAAATGATGACTCAAATCTGTTATGAGTTAAAATTTGTTTTCAAAAGAATTTGGAAAGAACTGAACCTGTTATGACTTGATAATTCTTGCAAAAACACCAATACATATTTTGCATGATCGAAAAGGTTGCTAAAAAACTTGAAGTAAAGGGAGTCTGAAGCATTGCATTAGTTTAACCAGATGAGAATACAATGAGGCAAAGAGAAGGAAGGGTTCAGCATAGTTCCAATCCCATAAAAACCCAATTTATTTCCTTGCAAGAGAACAAAATAGAAGGGAAGGAACAACGATATTGCCTTTAATTGTTCTGATTTTCATTTTGATCTTCAATCCTTTGTTTTTGTTTTTCCTTTACTCTGAAAGGAAAAGAAAAGCCTTTTCCCTCTTCCTTTATGTGTGTGCACGTATATATATATATATGCATATATATATTCCTTTCAACTCAAAATACCTGAACATAAAGCACACTCAACCAGAACTAGACAAAAAGTTTCGACAGTGTTTTAACTCTTCTGCTTATGCTAGAATATTGATGCAAACAAAAATTAAAAAGAAAATCCAACCGTTCAGCAACTATTAATCAACATAAGTTTCAGACTTACAGGAGGAGTATATCCGGGCAAAACTTGTGAATGAGAAACCACAAAATCACCAGTTGAGACAGGGCAAGATGTCTCATCACAAAGGTCATGAGTCTCACTGTGAATGTGCCATCCAAAATACGAAACCTCGATCACCAGTTTCCCCCCATCGATAGCTGCACCTGTACATCATTATAGAAAACAACGCCCACCTTCAATCACAAGCTTAAAGTACTACACACTTTGGTCGCATGTTACAACAAGCCTCATCAATCATCATATACCGACACAAAGCTACCATCTGATAACAATTACATTATTTGAAAAACATAGATAAGTTACCTGTTGTTGCTGCGATACTGAAGGTAGCAGGCTGACCCCTGGCGATCGGGTTTGGCGAAATTTCAACACCTTGAACCTTTACATCATACTCACCTTGCTTATCTGCATTTGTATTATTATTATTATTTAGATTCAAAAACTAAAAAGTTACATCCTAATATTGAGAGCTAATTTCATAAAAATAAAAAAAATAACATCATTAATTTTCCTCGGTAAACAAATAATAGAATTTTCATCGATTAATAAAATAAAAACAATTTAGTTAAAAAAAAAAAGGGCAGCGAACCTAGGGCTTAGAGAAACTAACCACAATATTTAACGTCGGTGGCGACTGCCAAGGGAACAACTAGAATCAACGAGAGGAGCAAGAGGGGTGCGATGAACCGGTTGTACTGGATCATCTCCATCTGGTTTCGATTTTACAGAAAATTAAAGTTCAGATATGTATATAAATCTCAGTTTGCAGTGATTTTGAGGATTGATTTGGTATTAGGGACGAGAGAAGAGTGCTGGAAATGAAGGGGGAATATATGGTGGGGAGAAGAAAGATTTAGTACAGCAGTTTGGAGAAATTGGGGGTGATCTAGGCCGTTGGTCTGTTTTGGTCAGCACGATTGACGGGGAGCGACTTGTTACTTAGACAAACCAGACTGGCAGTTTGGTTGGCGGTGACTGTTAGGTGATTCTCATTATTATTTTAATAAGAAGCGGTGTCTTTTTATGTTTCTTCGACCAAGAGGCTTCCTTCTCCTTTTTTATTCTTTGGTATTTGCGTTTTAACTTTAAGGTGCATTTTGATACCCAATTTTGTTTTTCATTCCTATTGAAGTACACCTGTATTTCATTTCCCTGCCAAAGTTGGTACTTGATACTATGCAAAACCACGTTGATATTTTTTGAATATTTCAACCATGTATTGTCATAATCCGATTTTTTTTATATCTAAAAAAAATATTTCTAATATTCATAAATTTTATAATTAAAAATTAAAAATTAAATAAGAGTTAAAAATATTTTTATAAAGTTTTATAAAGAATCAAAAAAGAAAATTTTATATTTTTTTCATACAAAGAACTACAAAAATATAACGTTTTATAAAAATAAATATATTAAAAATCAAAGAAAATATAATTTTTATAAAAATATTAAATCAAAATCAAAATAATAAAAATATTTATTGGGTCACATTAAAATTTATAATTTACAAAAATATATATATTCAATTTCAAATAATAATGTCATAATCATAATTGTCGAGATAAATTCGAATATCAACTAGTATATTAAAACTAAACTTAAATACCAATTGTATATTTAATTATTTCCTAATTGTATGATAAGTTTAGTAATAAAAATAATAATTTATATTTTACCAATTTATTATATTTAAATTTTAAATATTTTTCTTCCAAAATAATAATTTCTCTCTTTAAGGAAAATATTGATCTAAAATTTTCAAGTTTTATACATGATAATTCTATATTGATTTCTTTTTGTGTCCTTTTCAATTTTATTGGAACCATATCTCTTATCCAATCTTTTTAAAATAAAACATAATCACTTTTATTTTAAAATTTAAAAAATCAACAAATTGTTTACATATAAATTAGGATAAATTATACAACAGGTCACCCCAGTATTGCTCCTTTTCTTTTTTAGTTATCTAAATATTAATCTTTTTTTTAATTTGATCACCAAACTAATTGAGATTATTTTTTTTGGTCCATTTTCATTAAGTGTCGTTAAATCTCTGACAAGAAGTTGAAGCGGCAATTAAAAATCGATATAATAATAAATTTAGTGTTAAAAATCGGTATAATAATAAATTTGGCCCTTAAATTTTACGATTTAGTCATAATTTTAAAAAATTAACCCTCAAAATTTCTAAATGGTCTTAGTTTGATCCTCAAGATTTACCTTCCTCTTCCATTCCCCCTCACCACCATTGTTACCTCCACCTCCAGATTTCCACATAATTTCATTGTATTTAGTCCCAAAGCAGTACCATTTTACTATACTAGAATTAGAGGTGTTGCACAAATTTAGAAAGAAAAAAGCTAACAATGTTACTAGTTCTGATGTAGAAAAATGAGATGTTATATCAGCTCAAGTCACTCCACTATTCACTAAGGAACAATATCAGTAGATTCTTGAGCTTTTGCATAAAGAGCCTTCCATTGATATGGTTGTCAATTTCGCAAGTATGATTTCTAGCTACAACAATGTTGAAAGCACATCTTTAGAATAGATTTTGGACACAGGAGCTACTGGTCACATGATATTTGACTTACAATGCATAGATTCTTCAATTTCTTATGATTCTAACCACAAGTTTATTCGGTTGTCAAATGGTGAGTCTATACCTCTTTCTCATATTGGTACTTATAAATACTTTTCAACTAACCACATCATTAATGTCCTTTATGTTAAAGTATACCTGAAGACCAATCATGAGATGGTTGTAATTACAAACTCGTTTTACCTTGTTTATTAATATAAGGTATTGCCATTGTTATTTCAGTTTCTTTTCTGTGTATAAACTGATCAATAATAAGGTCCTAAGAATAATATGATTATTCTTAAAAGGTCCTCAGTCAAGTATTATTGTGGGCTTGGAAAATAATAATGCATTGAGACTAATGTGTAGTTGATTGATGACAAAGTGTTGTCATTGACATAGGGATGTCAAAATCAATACATGAGTTTGTGTTAGAGATCAACATACTGGACTAACCCATCATAAGTATGTTTCTTGGATTATTATGTAATAGTCACAAAATTACTCATAGTGATAACGATGTATATGATCTTCATACTTGAGATCATCATTGTCCCAACATCGTGAGTTGTATATTTTAATGTAGTCAAACGTCTACCGTAATAGGTTGAACTATAAAAACTAATGTTGGATCTACCACAATCCATGTAGTGGGATATGATGGATCAAGATAGGATTTATCCCTCCTACATAATGGGAGTAATATCTTAGGCCACTTAATGAAGTAAGACGAGAAACGCATGGCCATGCTCAAATAAGTTAACATGAGATATCACACTTATTTGTTTATTGCAACCTCCTCAAAATATCAAGAAATATGAGATTGAACTATACAAGTGTGACTAAACCATGACTTGTGTCCAATCTAGATATAAAGGATAAAAGGATATACTACATGAAAAGTTTATCACAGAAAGGTTATGTCGAATCACAACTTCTTGTAACTTGGGTAGCAATGATGCATTGCTAGATGCCACTCATTGCTTGTAACATTAGAAAGGTTCTAGTATTTCTACCAACGTTAAAAGAACTTACAGGGTCACACCCTATGGTTAAAGTGAACAAACTTCATGCCAATAGAATGTATGTATACCCTCTTACATACGATTATGGCGAATTATTATCATTGGTGGATAAATATCACTTGGTGGAACAACTTGGTGGGCAGTATTGCCTGAAAAATAGCATCGCCAGGCAGATAAAATAACCTAGTGGATAGAATTACCTGGCCAATAGGATTGCCTGACGAATACAATTCGCAATATCTTTCCAGAGTTAATATTTATGGAAGTTAGTATTCTTTTGGAAAGAATATAATTTCAATATCTTCCTTGATTTTCTTTGAAAAGTAAAAGGGAATTATTTTGTATTTTATATACATGATATTATTAAAAGGAATACAATCCCGAATTATGTAGGTGTGAGTAAGAAAATTGAACTTGGTCTAGCAATCAAAGTTTAGATACTCTCTGAAAAGTTCAAAAGAGTTTTTTGTTCATGATTGATTGGGTGGACTACGTAGAGGTTGAGACACTTTGTTGCAGCTAGGATTGACATCGTGCAAATGGTTTCAACCAACAATGTTATTCGTTGTTTTTAGTTTTAAAAAGGTATATCTTTAGCCCTATTTCAACCTGATTCATTCCTCATACATGGATCCTTGGTTGACGATCGTCGAAATAATTTTCCCGCTGTGCCATGGGGCATAAGAGTGATCCAACATTTTATGTGCCTAATTTCACTTACAATTTTCTTGCTATTTCTAAACTTACCCGAGATATTAAATTTTATGTTTTTTTTTACCCTCATTTTTGTATTTTGCAAGATCTTTACAATGGAAAGATGAAGGGGATTGGTAAGGAGCAAGATGGTCTTTGCATTTTAAACTATAGTTTGTTAAATATTCAAGTCCTTCTACTCATGTTTCTTGTAATTAAGTTTTTACTTTTGTTGATACGACATCTTTGTGGCACGCTCATCTTGCTAATGTTTCATTGTCAAAACTGAGTTACATACCTTTCATTGGTTGTAAACATTTGAATAAAACTCATATTATAGAATATTTTATTTGTCCTTTAGCCAAGCAATGTTGTTTATGCTTTCTTTTGAGTCATATTCAATCTAACACTAATTTTACACTTATCCATATTGACTTGTGGGGACTGTATCGAATTTCTACACATAAAGGGCATCGATTTTTTAACCATAGTAGATGATCATACAAGAATGACTTGGACATACTTACTTTGATTTAAAACTGATGGAATTTATTCAAAGTGATAATGGATTTGAGTTTTTTTAGTAATAAATGTAATACTTTTTTTTTCTTCTCTTAACATTAAGTATAAAAGCTCTTATCTTGATACTCCAAATCAAAATGGAGTTACAAAAAGAAAGCATAAACATATTTTAGATGTAGCAAGAGCATTGAAATTGCATTTTATGGTTCCTGTCAAATTATAGGGTGAATTTTTATGATAGCTTGTTATATAGTCAATAGACTTCCCACTAAAGTCTTGCATTAGAAAAATCCATTTGAAATGCTATTGTGCAAACCTCTTAAAATATCACATTTAAAAGTGTTTGGCTATTTTTGTTATGTCACCAAACCCCACTATCATGATAAATTCTCACCCAAGGCTATAACTTATATTTTTATGGGATATTCTTGTAACACCCCTAACCCATATCTATCGCTGAAATAGGGTTACAGAGCATTAATGTTAAAGCGTAACTTAAAAACATTCATTTCCAAATATTTCATAAATCATAGCATAATTCATTCAAACATAAGCATATTGTCCCTTATTCTTGCCCTCGAGGCCTTAGGAACACTTTAGAAATGATTCAGGACTAAAATGGAAACATTTGAAATATTAAGGAAAAAGATAGAAAATTTCATACTACAAGGGTCACATGGCCATGTCTTAGCTCCTGTCTGTGCTTGTGTAACTCTTCGACTTGGGTTACACGGCCAAGCCGCACACCCATGTGCTAGGCCGTGTAACCTTCGAAATGGCCTCACATGCCTGTGTTCCAAGCTGTGTGCTAGGCCGTGTAACTTTCAAAATGCAACCTAAAAACCTACAGGGGACACACGGCTAAGATACACGCCCGTGTATTAGGCCATGTGGACAACAAATAGGGAAAAAATAAGCCATTTCATTCACCCATGTCAAGCATATACCTAAGTACATTTTTACACATGATTAAGACTTTAAAACATGCTCAAGGTCTACATAAAAGACCAATTCAAAGATCCAAAATACATCCAACTAGTATGTTAATAAGGCACCTTAATCATCAAACATCAAATATATATAAACATGTGCATACTTAATCATTCATCAACCATTCACAACTAACCTATTTTCATACCAAAACATACCACAATTGGCACAAATCAAACTTCATCATCACATACCAAATTATTTCATTCAAAACATACATCAACTTAGACATATCAACACCAACCATCAAGGCTTTAAAGTACCACGAGTACCACAAGTTCAAAGCAACGTTTACATGCCATAACATCAACTAGAAATTAAATAAAAGTTCTCCTATACATGCCCTTATAACCCAGACCAAAACATCAAAATCTACCGATATAATCACGGGATAGTGTGATAGGTCTCCGAAGAGCTTCTCAACCAAACGAGCTTTCGATTATCTATAAATCATGGGAAAGAAAACTATGTAAGCACATAATACTTAGTAAGTTCATAAAACATAAAACATAACTTAACATTTCATTAATAAACATTAAGAATAAGCATTATAAAATCCAACCATAAGCTTAACACAAACCTAAGCACCAACAGCAACACATGTTAGCATATTCAACATGAATCACATGAACTTAACATAGATAAGCCTTTATACATAAACATAATTCATTTGAAATCATCAATTTTCTTAACATAGTATACTTCCAATGAAACTTACCACTACTTTACTTTTCATACATGTCATGGTTCATTTTTGAAAACTAACCATTTTTTTTCCTTTTCATGCCCTTTGAACCGATAAAATATCATCAGATATGCGGGGTAGCTCACACGAAGTGTGCTAAACATATAACCGTAACATTTCATTTCCTTTACATTATTATTCACACGAGCTGTGAGATGGGCCTGCTCACACGAGTTGTGGATCGGAGTGTAAGCTACATGATGCTACTCACATGAGTTGTGGAGTATTAGCAACAAATGCAAGACCTCAGCCATCAGTAGGACATGCAAGACCAGCACCCGAAATATGGAACCCTAATTACATGTCATTTATATCCTATGAATTCCTAAGGTTCAAACAGGGCTCGATAGACATATGGCATCGTTGGATTTTTACCATTTAGTTTACAGAGCATCTAGCATATTAACATATCATTTATAATAACATTAAAGTGACATTTAATCATACGAACTTACCTCGACGATTAAGGCATAGAAACAAAGTCGACTAATCTGAAGCTTTAACTTTTCCCCAATCTAAATCCCTACTAGGTCTACCTTGATCTAAATAAGAAAATTCAATCTATTTAATTCACACACTATTAAATTTAATCCAAAATTCATACTTTCAAAAATTTACAGTTTTCCCCTAACGTTTTAACTTTCTTACAATTTAGTCCTTACACTCGTAAATGGAAATTTATACAATATCATCCCTAACCCATGCTAGCCCGATTTGTAACAGTCTGGTTTTGACCCTTGTTAGAATAGTAGTTTTGGGACCACAAATCCAAGTCTGAAAAATATTTTAATATTATTTTCTGTCTGTGATATGTGAATTTACATCTGTGAAAATTTATGTGATTTAATTTGTCTATTTCTGTGATTTAATTTGTCTATTTCTGTGCTTAATTATGAAAAAATGATTAAATCGCGTAAAGTGTAAAAGTTGAGTGCTAAATGTTAAAGCACCTAATTGGCCTTGGCTTTTAAAGTAATGTCCTTGCATGTCAAATAAACCATTTTAAATGGTAGTGGACATTGTTGGACATCCATTATATGTTGAAAATATTATTTTAATAAGGTTAAAATGGTAAAATGCATATTAATGTACATTATAATAAAATGAAAACATGAAATTGGCCATATTATCATGCATATAGCCGAAAATCAAAGAAAAAGAAAAAGGAGAAAGCCATTTTAGGTTTCGGCACTTTGATTGCTTGATTAAGGTACGATTTTAACTCGGTTTTTGATAATTTCTACGTTTCTGTGATCGTTCTTCGTGTTCTTCAAAACCCATGTCTGAATTTCTATTTTTGTTAAATATTTCATGAAATGCCATTGTTGATATCATGAGTTTTATGATGTTTTTGAATGAATTATAAAGGCTTGGTAGATGGTTCATAAGTTTTGTCTTTGAGTTTTTGATGAAATTGAGCTATTTGGGTTAAATTTTGGAAATGAGGTTTAGAAGGACCAAATTGTGATTTGAACATGTTGTATGGGCTTATATAGAAGCCATGAAAATTTGACCAGCCCTTGTTGTAAAGAAATTTTGCATATTGGTGATTTTGTGAAAAATGGACTAAATTATCAAAGTGTGAAAATGTAAGAGTTAAAATGTAAAGTGCCCTAAATATGTGTATATGGATTAAATTGAATGAAATGAATGATTGAATGGTTGAATTTGTACTGTATTAGATCAAGAAAAAAAAATCAGACTTAGATCGTGGGAAGTCCAAAATAGTTGAATAGACAACTCGTTTTATCGAAATCTGTCCGAGGTAAGTCAAATTACAATTACGTGTTAATTGAAATAAATTCTACACATATAAAATGTAATCTATATTGGATGGCCTTGAATGCCTGATGAATATATTTGGGTAAAGTATGATAATATGTTAATATCTGAAAAGCTCTGTATGTTTCTAAGAAAAGTTGACATCTGTCTGAGATATCGTGTAAGACCTTGTCTGGGACACAGGCCTCGATTGAGATTTACGTATAAGACCATGTCTGGGACATTGGCATCGTATTTGATTTCGTGTAAGACCCTATTTGGGACAGAGGCATCGGTATTGAATTACATGTAAGACCACGTCTAGGACATCGACATTGTACTTGTTTATGAGCATTTATATTGTTTCTGTCCCGTCTGATGATAGCTACGAAATCTGAGATTGAGTATATGAAATGTATAACCTATACAGGTACGTTTGTATCGTACTAAATTTCTGAATATGAAAAACTCTGTCTCTATGAAATATGTATGGAAATGAAGCATGACATATATGTAAACAAAGGAGCATGGTTAAGTTTATGAATTATTTTATGAAATGGTTATGAATCTATATGGTTGAATTGTATTTATATGCTTTAGTAGTTAGACCAATTGTATTTGGCTTACTAAGCTATTTGTAGCCTACTCTGTGCGTTTACTGTCTGTTTTACAGTTATCATAGCTACTGAAGCCTCAGGGATAGTCGAGGACTATCACCACACTATCGATCCCATTTTGGTACTTTTGAAAGTGTAAATAATTTAAAGTATGGCATGTATAGGCTAGAAGGTCTATGTATATAAGTTTTGATGTGTATATATTATGCCATGAGAGTTGGCTTGCAAATGAAATGTTGTATATAGTTTTAGTATTTAGTTGATAGTGCCAAATGATATATGGTTGTAGTGTTTTACGAGCTAATATGTTTTTTTTTATAATGAAGCATATTTTGAGCATGGAATTGGTTGAAAATTATTGTATAAATGTTGTTTAATATGGCTTTTAAGGATGACCTCTAAAAGGGGTGGCAAATTGGCTTAAATCAAGGCTGCATAGTGCCACACAGTCAGGGGACACAGGCGTGTCATATGGCTGTGGGCTAAAGTCAGTAGCTAGCTAAGTATCACATAGCCATAGCACACGGGCGTGCCTAATGGCCGTGGGTGAAAGTCAGTATGGTTACCCTGATTTGGCACGGATGGTTCACATGAGTGTGTTTGATGCCCGTGTGAGGCACATGTCTTGGACACACGGGCGTGTGACCTTAATAGAATTGAAAAATTTTCTATGTTCTGAATTTTATGAATGTGTTTGGTTTAGTTCTAACCGTTCTTAAACTTATGTTTTAGGTTTCGTAGACTATCTTAAGAGATGATTGCTTATGAAATGATGTTAAATAATATCTGTAATTCTGAATTGGTCTGAAATGTTCTATGTATCTGGTAATGCCTTGTAACCCTAATCCGATGTCGGTTATTGGTTAGGAGTGTTACATTTTATTGGTATCAGAGCTATAGTTTAGTTGGTTCTAGGACTACTATAGCGTATATGAGTCTAGCTAAACATGCCATATATCTGAATCTGTGATAGTGTGATGACTCCTAACTTTGAATTGTGCTTTTATATAGCAAATGGATCCCGATAGAGCTATAGTTGACGATGTTGAAAGCAATGCGCCTGCTCCCATGCAAGGGACGGTACGAGCTGATTCTAGACCGGCTACGAGTAGCCGTGATGGTGAGGCTAAGCAAGCCTTCTACCAGATGATGAATGAATGGTTCACCCGATACCTTAGAACCAATTTGACTGTACAACAACTTCCACCCCCTGTTAATCCTTCTCAAACTCCTGATATGCCACGAGTGAATCTCGTATAGTTGAGTAGACCACCGGTTGATAAGATTAGAAAGTATGGGGCTGAAGAGTTTCGAGCTACAACGAATGATGATGCTGAAAGAGCCGAGTTCTGGTTGGAAAATAAAATACGAGTGTTTGATGAAATGTCTCTGAGTCCTGAGGAATGTGTTAAATGTGCCGTTTCATTTCTGAGAGATACGGCGTATCATTGGTGGAAAACTTTAATATCTGTAGTCCCAAGTGAACGAGTTACTTGGGATTTCTTTCAATCTAAATTCCAAAAGAAATATATTAGTCATAGATTCATTGATCAGAAACGTAAAGAGTTTCTCGAGCTTAAACAGAGCCGTATGTCTGTTACTGAATACGAACGTGAATTTGTAAGATTGAGCCAGTATGCTCGGGAATGTGTATCGAATGAAGCAATAATGTGCAAAAGGTTTGAAGATGGACTAAATGAAGATATCCGTCTGTTAGTTGGGATTTTGGAAATTAAAGAAATGGTAGTGCTCGTTGAGTGAGCATGTAAAGCTAAAGAATTAAGTAAAGAGAAAAGAAAAGATGATTTTGAAGCTAGAGATGCTAGAAAGAGATCTTCGAGTGGATCATTTCAATCAATGTCAAAGAAATTTTGAGATGATCAAAGCCTCCAAATGCTAATGCGGGACATTCAAACCGAGATCGAGCTAGATTGCATTCAAACTTCAGAATCCCTGCTACTTCCGTTGCAAGTGTTGGGAATGTCCGATCTGAGAGACTTGAATGTAAACACTATGGTAAAAGACATCCAGGAAATTGTAGATTGAATGACCGAGCCTGTTTCTGATGTGGATCTCTGGACCATTTTGTAAAAGATTGTTCTGAACCTGCTGAGCAAGAGAATGTACAGAATCTGAGACCGAGCAACACCTCAGCTAGAGGTAGACCTTCAAGAAATGCAAGAAATGCAAGTAGTGGTCAAATAACTACTGGAGATACTATTGTTAGATCTGAGGCCAGAGCACCTACCAGAGCTTATGCTATCCGAGCTCGTGAGGAAGCCTCGTCTCCAGATGTGATTACTGGTACTTTTACTCTCTATGATACTTCTGTGATTGCATTGATAGATCTTGGATCAACGCATTCTTATATTTGTATGAATTTAGTGTACAGTAAGACTTTTCCTGTAGAGTCTACTGAATCCGTAATTAGAGTATTGAACCCCTTAGGCAAAAGTGTCTTGGTTGATAAAGTCTGCAAGAATTGCCCGTTAATGATACGAGATACCTATTTTCCTGCTGATCTGATGCTTTTACCTTTCGATGAATTTGACATAATTCTGGGAATGGATTGGTTAACTTTGCATGATGCTATTGTGAATTACAAATGAAAAGTCATGGATTTAAGGTGTAAGAATGATGAAATAATCCGAATTGAGTCTAGTGATCTGAATGGACTACCAGCTGTGGTATCTGCAATGAAAATACGGAAACATGTGAAGAAAGGTTGTGAAGCCTACTTAGCTTATGTGTTAGATTCAAAAGTGAATGATAAGAAAGTTGAATCAGTGCCTGTTGTTTGTGACTTCTCTGATGTGTTTCCTGAAGAACTACCTGGTTTGCCTCCGATTCGAGAAGTCGAGTTTGGCATTGAATTAGTACCTGGTACTACTCCAATTTCAATAGCTCCGTATAGAATGGCTCCGACCGAGTTAAAGGAATTAAAATCTCAGTTGAAAGAATTGACCGATCGAGGGTTTGCTAAACCGAGTTTTTCACCATTAGGTGCTCCTATTCTGTTTGTGAAAAAGAAAGATGGCACAATGAGAATGTGTATTGATTACCGACAGCTTAATAAAGTGTCTGTAAAGAACAAGTACCCTCTACCTAGAATTGATGATTTATTCGATCAGTTGAAAGGTGCTACTGTGTTTTCTAAGGTAGATCTGAGATCGGGTTACTACCAGTTGCGAGTAAAGGATTCTGATATTCCGAAAACTGCTTTCAGAATGAGGTATGGGCATTATGAATTTTTAGTTATGCCTTTTGGTTTAACGAATGCACCTACTGTATTTATGGATTTAATGAATAGAATTTTCAGGCCGTATTTTGATCAATTTATTGTTGTATTCATTGATGATATTTTGATTTATTCACGTGATGAATCTGAGCATGCTGAACATCTGAAAATAGTGCTACAGACTTTGCGAGATAAACAGTTGTATGCAAAGTTTAGTAAATGTGAATTCTGGTTGCGAAAAGTTGGTTTTCTAGGTCATATTGTATCAGCTTCCGGTATCCAAGTTGATCTGAGCAAGATTTCAACTATTCTAGATTGGAAGCCTCTGAGGAATGTATCTAAATTGCACAGTTTTCTAGGACTTTCCAATTACTACAGACGATTTGTAAAAGATTTCTCTATGATAGAAACTCCATTGACAAAATTGCTTTAGAAAGATGTGAAATTTGAATGGTCTGAGAAATGTCAGAAAAGTTTTGATCGGTTAAAAGCTCAATTAACTGAAGCTTCAGTATTGGTACAACCTAAGTCAGGTAAAGAATTCGTTGTTTACAGCGATGCTTTGATGAATGGATTAGGTTGTGTTTTAATGCAACAAACAAAAGTTGTTGCTTATGCTTCGAGACAGCTGAAGCCGCATGAGAAGAACTATCCAAAACATGACCTTGAGTTAACTGCCATCGTGTTTGCTTTGAAGATCTGGCGTCACTATCTGTTTGGTAAAAAATGTCACGTGTTTTTTTATCATAAAAGTCTAAAATATTTAATGACACAAAAAGATTTGAATTTGCAACATAGAAGATGGTTAGAACTGCTAAAAGACTATGAACTTGTGATTGATTATCACCCCGGAAAAGCAAATGTGGTTGCTAATGTTTTGAGTCAAAAATCGTTATTTGCAATGAATGCTCATTTAGTTTTGTCTGATGATGGTTCAGTTTTAGCTGAATTAAAAGCGAGACCTTTGTTTTTACAACAGATTATCGAAGCTCAGAAGATTGATAATGAGATTATGGCTAAATGAACTCAGTGTAATTTTGATTCTGATTCTGAATTCCGAATAGATGACGATGACTGTCTGAGGTTCAGAAATAGACTTTGTGTTCCAAGAAATCTAGATTTGGTTCAAATGATTTTGAATGAAGCTCACAATAGTAGATTTTTTGTACATCCGGGAAGTACAAAAATGTATAACGATTTGAAACAACTATATTGGTGACCGGGAGTGAAAAGAGATATTTTTGACTTTGTTTTGAGATGTTTAATCTGTTAGCAAGTTAAAGCTGAGCATCAGGTGCCATATGGGTTATTACAACTGATTAGGATTCCGAAGTGGAAATGGGATGGAGTGACCATGGATTTTATTTAGGGTTTGCCTCTGTCTCCGAAAAAGAAAGACGCAATTTGGGTTGTAGTTGATCTTTTGATGAAATCAGCTCATTTTATTCCTATTCAGTTTGATTATTTGCTTGATAAGCTAGCTGTGTTTTATATTTCCGATATTGTGAGATTGCATGCTGTGCCATTGTCGATAATGTTAGATAGAGACCCGAGATTTACGTCGCGATTTTGGAAGAAATTACAAGATGCTCTGGGTACTAAATTGCATTTTAGTACCGCTTTTCATCCACAAATAGATGATCAATCAGAACGGATTATTCAGATACTCGAGGATATGTTGAGATGTTGCATTCTCGAGTTTGAAGGTGTGTGGGAACAATATCTTCCTTTGATTGAATTCGCTTATAATAATAGCTTTCAATCGAGCATCAAAATGGCACCGTACGAAGCCTTAAATGGTAGAAAGTGTAGAACTCCGTTATACTGGTTTGAGCTCAGTGAGAATAAGATTTATGGTATTGATTTGATAAAAGAAACAAAACAGAAAGTGAAAGTAATCCGAGATAGTTTGAAAGCTGCCTCTGATCATCAAAAATCTTATGCGGATTTAAAACGAAAAGATATTGAATTTGAGATCGGTGATAAAGTGTTTCTGAAAGTATCTCCGTGGAAGAAATTGTTCCGATTTGGTAAAAAGGGGAAGTTGAGTCCGAGGTTCATTGGACCGTATGAAATCACCGAGCAAGTTGGGCCGGTTGCTTATAGATTGAGGCTACCATCTAAGTTAGAAAAGATTCATAATGTATTTCATGTATCGATGCTTCGACGGTATAGATTTGATCCATTTCAAGTGATATTCCCTTCTGAAATTGAGATTCAATCTGATATGAGTTACGAAGAAAAACCGATCCGTATTTTAGCTCGCAAGATTAAAGAATTGCGAAACAAGAAAATTCCTCTAGTTAAAGTGATGTGGCATTGTCATGCAGTTGAAGAGGCTACGTGGGAGCTTGAAGATTCAATGAGACAACAATATCCAAATCTGTTTAACGGTAAGATTTTCGGGGACAAAAATCCCTAAGGGGGAGAATTGTAACAGTCCAGTTTTTACCCTAGTCAGAATAGTGGTTTCGGGACCACAAATTCGAGTCCAAAAAAATTTTAATATTATTTTCTGTGTCTGTGATATGTGAATTTACATCTGTGAAAATTTCTATAATTTAATTTGTCTGTTTCTGTGCTTAATTATGAAAAAGGATTAAATCGCGTAAAGTGTAAAAGTTGAGTGCTAAATGTTAAAGCACCTAATTGGCCTTGGCTTTTAAATAATGTCCTTGCATGTCAAATAAACCATTTTAAATGGTAGTGGACATTGTTGGACATCCATTATATGTTGAAAATATTATTTTAATAAGGTTAAAATGGTAAAATGCATATTAATGTCTATTATAATAAAATGAAAACATGAAATTGGCCATATTATCATGCATATAGCCGAAAATCAACGAAAAAGAAAAAGGAGAAAGCCATTTTAGGTTTCGACACTTTGATTGCTTGATTAAGGTATAGTTTTAACTTGGTTTTTGATAATTTCTACGTTTCTGTGATCGTTGCTTCTTGTTCTTCAAAACACATGTCTGAATTTCTATTTTTGTTAAAGATTTCATTAAATGCCATTGTTGATATCATGAGTTTTATGATGTTTTTGAATGAATTATAAAGGCTTGGTAGATGGTTCATAAGTTTTGTCTTTGAGTTTTTGATGAAATTGAGCTATTTAGGTTAAATTTTGGAAATGAGGTTTAGAAAGACTAAATTGTGATTTGAACATGTTGTATGGGCTTATATAGAAGCCATGAAAATTCGGCTAGCCCTTGTTGCAAAGAAATTTTGCATATTGGTGATTTTGTGAAAAATGGACTAAATTATCAAAGTGTGAAACTGTAAGGGTTAAAATGTAAAGTGCCCTAAATAGGTGTATATGGATTAAATTGAATGAAATGAATGATTGAATAGTTGAATTTGTATTGTATTAGATCAAAAACAAAGAAAATCGGACTTAGATTGTGGGAAGTCCAAAATAGTTGAATAGACGACTCGTTTTATCCGAAATCCATCCGAGGTAAGTCAAATTACAATTACGTGTTAATTGAAATAAATTCTGCACATATAAACTGTAATCTATATTGGATGGCCTTGAATGCCTGATGAATATCTTTGGAGTAAAGTATGATAATATGTTAATATCTGAAAAGCTTTGTATGTTTCTAAGAAAAGTTGACATCTGTTTGAGATATCGTGTAAGGCCATGTCTGGGACACAGGCCTCGATTGAGATTTACGTATAAGACCATGTCTGGGATATCGGCATCGTATCTGATTTCGCGTAAGACTGTGTCTTGGACACAGGCCTCGATTAAGATTTATGTAAAGGACCATGTCTGGGACATCGGTATCATATCTGATTTCGTGTAAGACCCTATCTACGACAGATGCATCGATATTGAATTACATGTAAGACCACGTCCAGGACATCGACATTGTACTTGTTTATGAGCATCTATATTGTTTTTGACCCGTCAACTACGAAATCTGAGATTGAGTATATGAAATGTATAACCTATTTAGGTACGTTTGTATCGTACTAAATTTCTGAATATGAAAAACTCTGTCTCTGTGAAATATGTATGGAAATGAAGCATGACATATATGTAAACAAAGGAGCATGGTTAAGTTTATGAATTATTCTAGGAAATGGTTATGAATCTATATGGTTGAATTGTATTTATATGCTTTAGTAGTTAGACCAATTGAATTTGGCTTACTAAGCTCTTTGTAGCTTACTCTGTGTGTTTACTGTCTGTTTTACAGTTATCATAGCTACTAAAGGCTCGGGGATAGTCGAGGATTGTCACCACACTATCGATCCCATTTTGGTACTTTTGAAAGTGTAAATATTTTAAAATATGGCATGTATAGGCTAGAAGGTCTATGTATATAAGTTTTGATGTGTATATATTATGTCATGAGAGTTGGCTAGCAAATGAAATGTTGTATATAGTTTTAGTATTTAGTTGATGGTGCCAAATGATGTATGGTTGTAGTGTTTTATGAGCTAATATGTTTTTGTTATAATGAAGCATAGTTTAAGCATGGAATTGGTTGAAAATTGTTGTATGAATGTTGTTTAATATGGCTTGTAAGGATGACCTCTAAAAGGGGTGGCAAATTGGCTTAAATCAAGGCTGCATGGTGCCATACGGTCAGGGGACACGGGTGTGTCATATGGCCATGGGCTAAAGTTAGTAGCTAGCTAAGTATCACACGTCCATAGCACACGGGCGTGCCTAATGGCCGTGGGTGAAAGTCAGTATGGTTACCCTGATTTGACACGGCTGGTTCACATGAGTGTGTCTGATGCCCGTTTGAGGCACACGGCCTGGACGCACGTGCGTGTGACCTCAATAGAATTGAAAAATTTTCTATGTTCTGAATTTTATGAATGTGTTCGGTTTAGCTCTAACCGTTCTTAAACGTATGTTTTAGGTTTTGTAGACCATCTTAAGAGATGATTGCTTATGAAATGATGTTAAATAATATCTGTAATTCTGAATTGGTCTGAAATGTTCTATCTATCTGGTAATGCCTCATAATCCTAATCCGATGTCAGTTATGGGTTAGGGGAGTTACAGGATTTATTATGTACACATATCAACTCATACAAATTATTATTTCACAATTTCACCATGTACTTTTACTATTTTTATAAATAAATCTCTAATTGACATTTTCATCAAATATCACTTTACAAAACTTGTCTATTTATCAACAAGGATTCATAATATTTCCTTAAACTTGAAATATCATGCAAACATGTTCATGGAAAAACCTTAATCTTTTAACAGTTTTGCAAATTAGTCCTTGGGATAGCTAGATTATGCTACAACGATCTCGAAAACATAAAATTATTAAAAACGGGACAAAATCATACTTACGTGCAAGAGAGAGGTGACCGAACATTCAAGGCAAAAAATGGAGGGTTTTTCTTCTTATTTTCGATGGAAGAAGCCAAGTTAGAAGATGATACCATCTTTAATTTGTTTTAATTTTCTTTTATTTATTAAATTACATAATTAACCTTATTAATTTACTTTATAATCACTTCATTTTATGCCCATAAATGTCCACCAACTAATCAAATGGTTTAATTGCCATTTAAGTCACCCATAATAAAAATTCATAGCAATTTAATACCTTTAGCTAACAGAACTATATTTTTGAACCTTTTACGATTTAGTCCCTTTCACTTAATTAGGCATGCAAACGTCAAAATCTATCAACAAAATTTTTACATGATATTACTAGCATACCGTAGACATTAAAAGAATAATAAAATAAATATTTTTACATCGTATTTGTGGTCCTGAAACCACTGTTCCAATTTTACTGAAAACAGGCTGCTACAGTTCTAGTGTCCAAAAGGTGTATTTGTTGTTCATTTTTTAAAACCAAGATTTTCTTTGTTAATCTTGAAGTAGTTTTTCATGAGAATTTCTCCCTTTAAATTTCCTGTTAATGATTCACATTTGTTTCCTTTAATAAATGTGTCTTGTGTTGATGATTTGTTACACTTGCCTACTTTTAATGTTACTTTAACCCCAATATCATCCACTTCAACTTTAACTCCTTCTAATGCTTTATTGCAACATTCTGGCCCACCTATTTTACACAATCTATATGCTTCATCACCTGTTTGCAAGTTTTCAAGAAGTACTAAATAACCTTTATGGATGAAATACTATGATTGCATGTGCCAATCTTCATCTTCACTTTCATGTAATGATCAGTACCCAATTTCTAATTGAATTTCTTACCATCACTTACCTTCTCACACTCAAGCCTTTCTTACTTCCATATCCAAATTGGACCTATGAATTATCATGAAGAAATTAAGGACAAACATTAAATAGAAGCTATAAAATTGGAAATCAAAGCATTAGAAGCCAATAACACATGGAATCTTGTTTTTTTACGCCTTAACAAGGCTTCCATTGGTCGAAAATGGGTTTACAAAGTTAAATATCATTCTAATGGTGAAATTGAGAATTTTATGGTTTAATTAGTAGCTAAGGGCTACAACCAATGAGGACTTGATTTCCAAGAAACTTTCTCTCATATTGCTAAGTAAATTATTATCTGGGTTGTTGTGGCATTTACTACTATTCAAGATTGGCCAATACAATAAACGGATGGGTATAATGCTTTTCTCGAAGGCAATTTAAATAATGAAGTTTAGATGGAGCTTCCTATAGGATTTTCCAATCAGGGGGACTCTTGTGTATGCCAATTGGTCAAATCCCTATATAGTTTAAAAAAATAACTTCAATAATGGAAGTTGAAGCTCACCGAGGCATTGTTAAAGGATGACTATTTACAAAGTAAATATGATTACTCACTATTTACTAAAAAACAAGAAGAAAACATTTCCATCATGCTTATTTATATTGACGACTTACTGATAATAAGGAATGATGGTACAATAATTTTAGAATTAGAGGGTATTTTGTGGGACCTAGTGCCCTAAATGTAGTATATTCGTTTGTATAGTTGTATTTTTTTGAAAAGATTAATTCAATAAAATTATCCATAAATTAAATTAATACTATTTGTATATTACGCTCAATGGTTTTTTCATGCAAAGAAAAATGAAAGCAAATATTGGCTCATTGATTATCTAACATTTAACTAATACTAAGCGATATTACGTCATCGGATCGAAATACAGAAAGACAATTTTTATTAGTAGATGAAACTAAACATGTCCTTAGTCTAATTGAAAATGAGAAAACCGATTGAAAGACTAATATATCATCCATCAAGTCCAATTGGGGAGATGTTTCATCTTAGGCATTGGAGTGGATGACTCCTAGAAGATAAAGACATAGATGTGACTGACTGGATTGCCAGTACATCAAAAAGGACCCAAGTAGAATAGATCCTGAATCTATTTATGGAATTGTTCACTTGTGATGTTCAGAGTGTGGCATACCTTAATCTTGAGTGGATCATGGACTATGTATGCATGAATCATATATTTTTATGTAAGTAAAAACCTAAGTTCAAATAGATAAGGAACTGGAAGCTAGTGCGTTGGGTATATGACTTCTATAATACGTAGCATCATTCACAATAATTGAATTCATAGCCCAAGAAATGGGTAACTGATACCCTCTCATTGACATTACATGATTGATGACAAGCAAACGTGGTCACGAGTCATTTGTCTTTCTTATAAATGACTTAATTACTATTTTCTAATAATTGACTTTTGATGAAGGAAGATATAATGGTTACCATGAGACAAAATAGAATCATATTGGGATAATAGATTTATCCAAAAGAGATTAAGGATATCCTATAAGGTTAACACACTTATGGCAAGGTCATTAAATGAGCACTGATCGAGTAGCTTTCGTAATGATATGTAATTAGGGAGAGCTTAGTCATGATACTATAGTTCAATGATTGAATTGAGTTTATAATTAATAGGTAAAAAGTTAGAACTTAATTATAAATCATCTGAGCCCTAATTATATATATCGAATCAGTCTTTCTGCTAGCTTGTTGAAACAAAAATTGAATTACATAAAGAATCAAATGAAAAACAAAATGGATGGAAACGATAAAGTTAGAGAAATGAGTTACATTCGAAAATGAATGTGGTTTCTCACTAAGTATGAAAATGACTTGAGAATTAATTTAAGTTTTTTGAATTATTATTTAATCAAATACTTGAAGTTAAAAAATTAAATTAAATTAATTTACCATTGTGAATTCGTTGAAAATTAAATATATTTTCATATAGATTCTTTTACGGTAAAGTTTTCATGACTTTAACAGAATTAGAATTCAGTTGATGAAACTATTTAACTGAAAATAATTTATATAAATTAATTTAATAAATAATATTTATTTGGGAAATAGAAAAACATGTACTAGGATGGGTTAAATTATAAAGTGTTGGGTTAAAAGTGTAGGAAGCACATATAATTGGACTCAATACCAAAGAGGCCCGAAACCCCTCATAATATATATGAGGACGGCAACCCTATTATATTTAACTAGGGTTTGCCACCCCTTCTCTCCTAGTAGATAAAGGCACTAGTTTTTCTATCAAATAAGTATTATTTATGCTCTACTAATTCAACCAGGATTCTCATATCTCTGCTTATAAATAGATAACATTGGTAGGGCTAAAAATACAAGAAGTTATACACAACTTTGAGATTTTGTTATTTTGCTCGAAAATAGTGAGAACTTATTTTCTAAGTATAAATTCTATATTTTAGGAATAACAACTCTACCGGTTTCGATAGAGAGAGAATTACTTTCCTACTAAAAGTAAGAAAATTGTTTCTGGTTTTGTGTTTGATTTGTGATTGTTCGTGCCCGCACTCGAAGCGGTTCGTGGTACGAGCATAACAAAGAAGGCCATTCGGCTGAAATTTGGGAATGTTAAGGATTCGTCTCTCACAAAGCACAATTGCTTTTCGGGAAAATCTTATTGCTATAAATATCATAAATTGACTCAATTTTTAAATTTTTAATTTTCTGCAATGACAGAAAATCGTTTTCAAGCCAATTTTGTAATGACTCAATTTTTAGTAAAACAAAAAGATACGGTTTTGGAACACTATTTTCGTAGACTGAGCTCATAAATATAAAATAATAATAATTACTAAGATAATATAAAATATATTGAAAAATGGTCAAGTAATTTTGACAATTAAGGTTCAAGGACTAAAATGTAAAAGTCCAAGCGCTATAGAATTTTAATTGACAAAAAACTTAAGGATCTATATGGAAATTAACCAACGGTCACTAAACCATTTTCCATAGGGAACTAGTGGAGGACGATGACATTCTCCATTATACAAGTTTAATAGGTAATCATGTTGATTGCCTATAAACGAATTATAGTTTATAGAATAAATATAACACCAAAAATATAAGAATTAAGAATGGCAGTGTCCACAAGTGCACGAGTCAAATTATAATATAGTTGTACAATGAAATACTAGAAGTATTCCAAGGATGGTACGCAAAGGAAGATGGAATAAATAATGAAAATACTTTTACAATAATGAATCTAACTAGTAGTAATTATTTCCTATATTATGATTAATCATAGAATAGATTAACAAGAATAAAAAGAAATAAATGAAAAAAATAATTAAATAATGAGAAATAAATGAACGAACTAAATCAATAAACCAATCAAGAAGATTGACTCGCTTCAGGGTTTGTAGCTAACTTTGGATTAGAGTTTTGAGATGGATTAGTAATCGATTAACTAATTATTACCACACGGCCTCTAATTGATTAATTGATTGGTTGATACTTGCTTATCCCCTGACATCACTTTCTGAACCAGGATAAATTACAATTTACTCAGTTCGACTTATCTTTCAAGCTCATCTAGCCTATGATAACTTATTAGGGTTGTCAAGCTTAACAGTTTAAGAACATGTAATTTATATAAACTAATCCTTTTCGGGAAACCTCAAATCCTCTGTTAATCACATCTCCATCCACTCGTTAATCTCCCTAAGGGATTTAGCCACTCATGTTATTCATAATCTCAACTTCAATTGAACAAACCATAATTGGTCCTTAGGTTAGCTAGATTAAGTTACAACAATGTTAAAAACATAAAAATTACTAAAAATGAGGTTGAATTGCATACCATGAAATGAAAAATAGCCTTGATTGAAGCTTGGTATTCTCTTTTAATGGTAGAATCGATTTTAAAAGAAAAATGATGAAGATGTTCATGTTTTTTTTCGTTTATTTCATTAATTAACATATATTATTTTTATTTAATTATATTTTTAATATATAATAATACATATCCTTTCCACCAATTGGCCACTAAGTCAAATTAAGGTTTAATTACCTTATTAAACCTTCAAATCTAGGTATTATACTCAATTAGCACATATAACACCATAGCGTTTAACTTTTGTAACCTTTACAATTTAGTCATTTTTTCCTTAATTAGCTATCCACACATCCAAACTTTCGGGCCAATTTCAATATACTTATATAGTCAGTTTGTAAATATTTAATAAAAATATTTATGGGCTCGGTTTATAGAAATAAGGCCCCAAAACCTCGTTTTCCAAAATTACTTAACTTTAAGGGACAACCACTTGAACTTAACTATTCATTCAAATAATATAAATTATCAAATTAATATTTATTATTATACTATATTTGACTCGTAAATATTAAATAATAAGACTCACTCATCAAATTTGTGACCTCGAAATCACAGTTTCCAACACCACTTAAAAATGCGCTATTACAACTCTCCTCTTTACAAAATTCCGTCCTTGAAATTTTCACCTAAAAATAGTTTTGGTTATTGTGATCTGAAAGACTCCTCAATTTTCCAAATAAAATCTTCCCAACTAGCTTGTTCTCGCTATATTCTGACTAGTATAATTGGGTTATATATTTTCATCTGTAAAAAGCTTCAAACAATATCATTTAATATGGGACTGATAGTTATTATTAGAAACGAATTCATCCAATAGTAAACATTTTTGAAATTGCACTTGAACTTGATGATATAACATTATATTATGTCTTTCAGAATTTGAATTACCCGATCCGACTATCTATTTGTTTGTGCCATAGCTTCGTGAAATCTACTCTAGAATCTAAAGGTAAATCTCAGATACATGATGCATGCAACTCAACTAGTTTTTCAAGTGAATAATTCGTTTTGATTAGAATAAAATGTGTCAATTTCATCAATCCGATAACTACAATTTGGACCAAGTCTTTCTTTCTTGTCTACAAAGGTAACCTAGATACGAAATCTATCAACCAACAACTTTCTCTTCAGTCATTACACATTTTTTCATTTCCTGGTTTAAATAAAAAAGACACTGCTAGGAACCTCGTATAAGATGTCTTATATAATTTTTCAGAATTGTTCAGCACCCAATTTCGCTTTTAGAAATATAGACTATCACCACAATCAATAACGAAATTGGTAATAAGATCATTTTAAATCTGTTCCTGTAACGCCCCGCACCCGAGACCGTTGTCGGAGTCGAACACGAGGTGTTAACGAACTTAATTCATTTATTTACACAGTTCATTTTAAAATTTCCAGACAAGCTGGCTAACTGCATCACTGTCACCTTAAAAATCATATCTCGAGTTCCAGAACTCAAAAACTGATTCCGTAAATTTTCCCTGAAACTAGACTCATATATCCATATACAGATTGTTTTCTATAATTTTTGGTCAGGCCAATTAGTACCGTTTATTAGTTAAAGTCTCCCCTGCTTCAGGGTTCAACTACTCTGACCATCATGCATTACAACTTAGATATCTCCCTGTACAGAGCTTCAATACATATGCCGTTTGTTTCTAATGAAACTAGACTCAAAAAGGAATCTGTACCTATAAAGCAGGACTTCTAATTATTTCTGGTTAATTTATGGTAAATTTCCAAAGTCAGAATAGGGGATCCAGTAACTGTTCTGGCGCTGTTTCACAAAAACTTAAACATCTCATAAAATACGGCTCATATGGTCGTTTCGCTTCTTCCATATGAAAATAGACTCATCAAGGTTCGATTACATAATTTATTCATTATTTAATTACATTCCTAATATTTTTAGTAAATTTTCAAACTCACATCACTGCTGCTGTCAGCATATATTTTAAGGTAAATTTCACCTATTTCATAGTTTCCATGATTCAACTAGCCATTGGACATACATAGCACCAAATATGATCGTGATTAACCATTCCAATGGCTAATCATTGCTAAGCATTTCCACACCTCTCAATAACCATATATATACAAAATGATTTTAATACTATGCTCAAAATATTTAAGCTATTTTCGCATGGCTATCCGAATATATACACATTACCAAAGGTACTTGATTAACAACAAAGGTTAGTCCTATACATGCCATTATCAACGTTTAACAAAAAGAGTACCAAAAGGGCTTAGATAGTGTGGACGAATTCGACTTCGACAATCCCGAGTCCGATAGCTGACGAACAAAAATCTATAAAATAGAGAATTAAAGAAACGAAATAAGCATTTAACGCTTAGTAAGTTTTGAGTAACGAAATTATTTACGACTAAAGTATAGCGTTCATATGACTAAATGAATAATTTCATATATGCACATTCTCACAATCATAATTTCTTCACGCTTCAACCAATATATTCATACACAGGGTATCAAACCTAACTAGAGGCCGGAAGCTCGTTAATCAATTGAGCGAGTACTATTTGAAAGGAATCAACCTTTCCGATGCATATACGAAACATACCTTATCGTTTGTATTTTATGAGCGTATTAATTGAAATTATTACAGCAAGATCGCTCACTTCCAAACCCAAGTACCTTCGGGATTTAGCCGGATATAGCAACTCGCACAATGCCTTCGGGTCTTAGCCCGGATATAGTCACTAGCACAAATGCCTTTGGGACTTAGCCCGGGTATAGCAACTACTCGCACAAATGCCTTCGGGACTTCGCCCGGATATAGTCACTAGCACAAATGCCTTCGAAACTTAGCCCGGATATAGGAACTCGCACAAATGCCTTCAGGACTTAGCTCGAATATCATCCGAATAATCAAGCACATATATCAATGAATCATGACACATCTATATTTCATTTTCATAACTAGAATTCAAACACAAGACACTTATCAACCATTACCATTTTCGGCTCAATAGCCACATACAAAGAGCATGATTTGATTTGCTTTATAACATAATCTCTATACACATTCGGCTACCCTTCATAGGTATAAACTAATCACCGTTTATTTGTTATGCTTATATGTCATGACTTAATCAAATCATAAACTAAGTTTCATTACTTGAAAACTTACCTCGGATGTTGTCGAACGATTTCAACGGCTATTCGACCACTTTTTCCTTTCCCTTATCCAACTTTGATCCTCTAAGCTCTTGAGCTAAATCAAACAATTTACTTCTCAATCAAACACAATCATACGGCATCCATATACATTTTAGAACCATTCTTAACATACTTACTACTCATTTACAACACAAAATACTCATATCACATTTATAAAACTACAAGCCGAATATACCTATACTTACCTTACTTAAACATCAACCCTCAATTTCTTTGACATAGCACATTCCCGAAAATGATAAGGCAATATAACAGCCTTGAATCCAACTTATAATTCATACATATCACATTCCAAGCATTCGCTCTATTCTATCACTTAACATACAAACATTACTCAATAACTTTCTAGTTCAAATTCGGCAATTACACCAATTCACTAGATGATTTATTATTATTATTGTTCATTTATTCAAACTACTTACAAATACCTTAAACTATCTCAATTAACAACCATTTTCTACCCGTCACGTTTACTCTACTTGAACCGAGTGCACATAAAGTCCTTGGCCGAAACTCACTAAACACAAATCAACCATAATCTTGTATTTAACTTGAGCATAACCTTATTTACCTTCCAAAAATCATAAAAATATAAAACTTTTAATATTTATGTGCAAAGCTGAATCTTAATATGATCCAACCTCTAACTCATTCATTTCAATCACTCACACGGCATTTGTTCAATTCATTAGACAATCTATGTTTGGCCATTGTGCTCATGAACATTAGAATTTATCATTTGACTAACTAAAACCCTTCTCTTCAACAATTCTTCATAAAACATAAAAACCATAACCCAATCTCATCCTTTAATAACTAAAACCGAATGCTCAAACCATCACCAAGATTTTCATAATTTTGACATGGGTTATGTAAGAAACTAGCTAATTAACTAGAAACAAGCTTAAAGTTTAAAGAAAATCTAACACAAATGACTAACCTCCCTTAAGTTCCAAGTGACCGAACCTCCTCTTCTTTCTTCCTTCAATTCACGGCAATGGAGGAGCATGGATGAAACAACTTTGTTTTCATCACCCCTCCCTTTTCATTACTTTATTACCAACCTTTTATTTTATTATTTTTAACATAACACATTAACACAAAATGTTTATAATATGTTTAACCCATTGCATGGCCGGCCACTACCTAAAGTTTTGGGTAATTTGACATGCAAGGACAAGCATTTTCTAACATGCATCAATAGGCCACTTTAACATTTGCCTAGCACATTTCTAAATTTTCTCACACAAGTCCTATTTAATAAAATTCACTTACAATTAACAAAATTCAAACATGAAATTTTCACACATGCATATATACATATAATAAGCATCAAATATGACGGTTAATTATTTTTATGACTCGGTTTTGTGGTCCCGAAACCACTTTTCGACTAGGGTCACATTAGGGCTGTCACAACTCTCCCCCACTTAAGAAATTTTCATCCCCGAAAATCTTACCGGTAAATAGGTTTGGGTATCGTTCTTTCATAGAGTTCTCGGTTTCCCAAGTAGCTTCTTCGATCCCGTGTTTGAGCCATAACACCTTTACTAACGGAACCCTCTTGTTTCGCAACTCTTTCACTTCACGAGCTAGGATGCGAATCGGTTCTTCTTCATAACTCATATCGGCTTGAATTTCGACCTCGGAGGGATTTATTATGTGCGAAGGATCAGATCTGTAACGTCGAAGCATTGAGACATGAAAAGCGTTGTGAATCTTCTCGAGGTCAGGGGGTAAAATCAATCTATATGCCACTGGGCTAACTCGTTCGGATATTTCATACGGCCCTATGAACCTCGGACTCAGTTTGCCCTTACGGCCAAATCTGAGTATCTTTTTCCAAGGTGAAACTTTAAGAAACACTTTGTCTCCCACCTGATACACAATATCTCTTCGTTTTAAATCTGCGTACGACTTCTGACGATCTGATGCTGCCTTCAGACTTTCACGAATTATTTTTACTTTCTGCTCAGTATCTTTAATCAAATCAACTCCGAAAATTTTACTTTCACCGAGCTCGGTCCAAAACAACGGTGTACGGCATTTACGACTATACAAAGCCTCGTAAGGCGCCATCTTAATACTTGATTGAAAACTATTGTTGTAAGCGAATTTAATCAAAGGTAAATATCGCTCCCATGAACCACTAAACTCAAGGATGCAACATCTCAACATATCCTCGAGTATCTGAATTATCCGCTCGGATTGACCATCGGTCTGGGGATGAAAAGCGGTGATAAAATGCAACTTGGTACCCAAAGCTTCTTGCAATTTCTTCCAAAATCGCGAGGTGAATCTCGGATCTTTATCCGACACAATAGAAATAGGTACCCCGTGTAGTTTTACAATCTGAGAAACATACAATTCAGCTAGTTTATCCAATGAGTAATTCGTACGTACGGGAACAAAATGAGCCGACTTAGTCAGTCTATCAACAACAACCCAAATCGCATCTTTCTTAGTTGCCGACAATGGCAACCCAGATACAAAATCCATCGTGACTCGATCCCATTTCCATTCAGGTATCATGATCGGCTGAAGTAAACCTGTAGGCACTTGATGTTCCGCTTTCACTTGTTGACATATTAAACACTTCGAAACAAAATCGGAAATGTCTCGTTTCATACCATGCCACCAAAACTGACGTCTCAGATCGTTGTACATTTTCGTACTCCCCGGGTGAATTGACATTCGGCTACAATGAGCTTCGTTCAGAATCATCGAAATAAGTTCTGAATTTCTTGGAACACACAAATGACTTCTGAACTTCAAACAATCGTCATCATCAATTTGAAACTCTGATTCCCTATTCGAAACACATTCAGCCCGTTTTGCAACTAATTCATCATCGACTTTCTTAGCTTCACAAATTTGATGAATCAATAATGGTTTAGCCTTTAATTCTACTACTAACACATTATCGGATAGAACAGACAAGTGTACATTCATCGCTCGTAAAGCAAACAGTGATTTACGACTTAAAGCATCCGCAACCACATTAGCCTTTCCCGGGTGATAGTCAATGACAAGTTAATAATCTTTTAACAACTCAAGCCAACGTCTTTGTCGCAGATTCAAATCTCTTTGAGTCGTCAAATATTTGAGACTTTTGTGATCCGAAAATACATGGCACTTCTCACCAAATAAGTAATGTCGCCATATTTTCAAAGCGAACACGATGGCAGCTAATTCGAGATCATGGGTTGGATAATTTTTCTCATGTGGCTTCAATTGCCTCGACGCATAAGCTACAACTCGACCTTCTTGTATCAATACACAACCCAACCCAAGTAAGGATGCATCACTGTAAATGACAAACTCTTTGCCTGATTCAGGCTGCACTAGTACTGGAGCTTCAGTTAAATAAGCTTTTAGTTGATCGAAACTTTTTTGACATTTTTCTGTCCATTCAAACTTGACATCTTTCTGAAGTAGTTTCGTCATTGGTGTGGCTATCATCGAGAAACCCTTTACAAACCGTCTGTAGTAACCGGCAAGTCCCAAAAAGCTCCGAACCTCAGTAATGTTTCTCGAAGGCTTCTAGTTAAGTATGGCTGAAATTTTGCTCAGATCAACTCGAATACCCGATGCAGATACCACATGTCCCAAAAAGCTAACTTCTCTCAACCAGAACTCACATTTACCGAACTTAGCATATAACTGCTTATCCCGTAAAATCTGCAACACTAATCTCAGGTGCTCAGCATGTTCGGTTTCATTTTCCGAATAGACCAAAATATCATCGATAAACACAACTACAAACCGATCCAAATACGGTCTGAAGATTCGATTCATCAAATCCATAAATACCGCCGGGGCATTAGTGAGCCCAAACGGCATCACTAAAAATTCGTAGTGACCGTATCTCGTTCTGAAAGCAGTTTTGGGTATATCCGAATCTCGAATTCGCAACTGATAATAACCCAATCTCAAATCTATCTTTGAAAACACTGAGGCTCCCTTTAGTTGATCAAACAAATCATCAATACGCGGTAACGGATATTTATTCTTTATTGTCACTTTATTCAGCTGACGATAGTCGATGCACAACCTCATGGTTCCGTCCTTCTTTTTCACAAACAATACTGGTGCACCCCAAGGCGAGAAACTCGGTCGAGCGAAACCTCTATCCATCAACTCTTGCAACTGAGTTTTTAATTCTTTCAATTCCGTTGGTGCCATACGATACGGAGCTATCGAAATCGGTGTAGTCCCAGGTACAAGTTCGATGCCAAACTCTACTTCCCAAACAGGTGGTAACCCCGGTAATTCTTCGGGAAAAACATCCAGATATTCACAAACCACTGGTACCGGTTCAAGTTTCTTTCCTGATTTTTCATTATCAAGCACGTATGCAAGATACGCTTCACACCCCTTTCTCACATATTTTTGAGCTAACATCGAGGATATTATTGTTGGCAATCCATTCAAGACAGTAGACTCAACTCGGATTATCTCATTATTTACACACCTCAAATCAATAGTTTTGCTTTTGCAATTCACAACCGCATCATGCACGGTCAACCAATCCAAACCGAGAATAACATCAAATTCATCAAACGGTAAAAGCATCAAGTCCGCCAGAAAACAGGAACCTCGAATTACTAGGGGACATTTTTTACACACCTTATCAACAAGCACACAATGACCCAAGGGATTCGACACTCTAATAACGAACTCAGTAGACTCAACAGGTAAAGACTTACTGGATGCTAAAGTCTCACATATATAAGAATGAGTAGAACCAGGGTCAATCAATGCAATCACATTAGTATCAAAGAGAGTGAATGTACCGGTAATAACATCAGGCGAAGAAGCATCCTCGCGTGCACGTATAGCATAAGCTCTGGCAGGAGCACGAGCCTCAGATCTAGTGGTAACATCTCTAGATCCTCTCTGACCGCCACTAGCTTTCCCCGCATTTTTAGATGGTCTACCTCGAGCAGTAGTAGCACCCGGTTTCCCACTCTGATTTACATTCTGTTCAGACAACCTCGGGCAATCTTTAATAAAGTGGTCAACTGATCCGCACTTGTAACAGGAGCGGTCATGGAATCTACAACTCCCCGAATGCCATTTACCACAATACTGGCACTCTGTTCTGCCTTGACGATCATTTCCAACACTGGCGACCGAAGTAACTCGTGTACTCACAGGGGGTCGATCACGGTCTCGTCTAGAAAAGCCCGACGTGTCTCTAGGTCGGCCTAAATCATCTCTAAATTTCTTCGATGACTGTTGAAAGGGCTTTCCTGAAGATCTCTTACGAAACTCCTTTGCTCCCATATCAGCTTTTCTTTTCTCCTTACTGAGCTCTTCGGCTTTGCAAGCTTGCTCGACAAGTACCACAAATTCTCTGATTTCTAAAATGCCAACATACAGCTTTATATCATCGTTCAGTCCATCTTCGAAACGTTTACACATCACAGCTTCTGAAGAAATGCATTCTCGCGCGTACCGGCTAAGCCTTACAAACTTTCATTCATAATCAGTAACCGACATGGAACATTGTTTAAGTTCAAGAAATTCTTTTCGTTTTTGATCAATGAATCTCTAGCTGATATACTTTTTTCGAAACTCGGTTTGGAAAAACTCCCAAGTTACTTGCTCTCTGGGCACAACAGAAATCAACGTATTCCACCAATAGTAGGCAGAATCACGTAGCAAGGAGATCGTACACTTTAGGCATTCATCGGGTGTGCAAGATAGTTCATCAAGTACCCGAATAGTGTTGTCCAACCAAAATTCAGCTTGCTCGGCATCGTCGCTGTCTGTAGCTTTAAATTTATTAGCCCCGTGTTTTCAGATTCGATCAACTGGGGGCTTATTTAACCTTATCTGGTCAGTTACTGGAGGTATCGTAGGTGCAGGGGTTGTATTAGTCGGAAATGGGGGTTGTGGAACAGCCGTATTAGTTTGAATGTATTGGTTGAACCAATCATTCATTGCGCTATAAAAAGCCTGTCTAGCTTCGTCATTCTGATTACTAGCAATAGGTTGAGAGTCCACCGGCGCTGTCCCTTGTGCGGGAGCAGGCGCTACACTCTCAAGATCATCAGCTACCGCTCGGTTGGGATCGGGATCCATTACTATAAACAAACACATTTTTAACTGTCAGAAATCACCACACTATCAAATAGACACACAATGGCATGTATAGCTAGACCCGAACGTATTACGGTAGTCCTAGAATCGACTAAACCGTAGCTCTGATACCAATAAAATTGTAATGCCCCGCACCTGAGACCGTTTCTGGAGTCGAACACGAGGTGTTAACGAACTTAATTCATTTATTTATACAGTTCATTTTAAAATTTCCAGACAAGCTGGCTAACTGCGTCACTGTCACCTTAAAAATCATATCTCGAGTTCTAGAACTCGAAAACTGATTCCGTAAATTTTCCCTGAAACTAGACTCATATATCCATATACAGATTTTTTTCTATAATTTTTGGTCGGGAAAATTAGTACAGTTTATTAGTTAAAGTCTCCCCTGTTTCAGGGTTTGACTACTCTAACCTTCATGCATTACGACTTAAATATCTCCCTGTACAGGGCTTCAATACATATGCCATTTGTTTCTAATGAAACTAGACTCAAAAAGGAATCTGTACATATAAAGCATGACTTCTAATTATTTCTGGTTAATTTATGGTAAATTTCCAAAGTCATAACAAGGGATCCAATAATCGTTCTGGCCCTGTTTCACGAAAACTTAAACATCTCATAAAATAAATAGACTCATCAAGGTTCGATTACATAATTTATTCATTATTTAATTACATTCCTACTATGTTTAGTGAATTTTCAAACTCACATCACTGCTGCTGTCAGCATCTATTTTAAGGTAAATTTCACCTATTTCATAGTTTCCATGATTCAACTAGCCATTGGACATACATAGCACCAAATATGATCGTGATTAACCATTCCAATGGCTAATCATTGCCAAGCATTTCCACACCTCTCAATAACCATATATATACAAAATGATTTTAATACTATGCTCAAAATATTTAAGCCATTTTCGCATGGCTATCCGAATATATACACATTACCAAAGGTACTTGATTAACAACAAAGGTTAGTCCTATACATGCCATTATCAACGTTTAACTAAAAGAGTACCAAAAGGGCTTAGATAGTGTGGACGACTTCGACTTCGATAATCCCGAGTCCGATAGCTGACGAACAAAAATCTATAAAACAAAGAATTAAAGAAACGGAATAAGCATTTAATGCTTAGTAAGTTTTGAGTAGCGAAATTATTTACGACTAAAGTATAGCGTTCATATGACTAAATGAATAATTTCATATATGCACATTCTCACAATCATAATTTCTTCACGCTTCAACCAATATATTCATACACAGGGTATCAAACCTAACTAGAGGCCGGAAGCTTGTTAATCAATTGAGCGAGTACTATTTGAAAGGAATCAACCTTTCCGACGCATATACGAAACATACCTTATCGTTTGTATTTTATGAGCGTATTAATTGAAATTATTACAGCAAGATCTCTCACTTCCAAACCCAAGTACCTTCGGGATTTAGCCGGATATAGCAACTCGCACAAATGCCTTTGGGTCTTAGCCCGGATATAGTCACTAGCACAAATGCCTTCGGGACTTAGCCCGGGTATAGCAACTACTCGCACAAATGCCTTCGGGACTTCGCCCGGATATAGTCACTAGCACAAATGCCTTCGGGACTTAGCCCGGATATAGGAACTCGCACAAATGCCTTCGGGACTTAGCCCGGATATCATCCGAATAATCAAGCATATATATCAATGAATCATGACACATCTATATTTCATTTTCATAACTAGAATTCAAACACAAGACACTTATCAACCATTACCATTTTCGGCTTAATAGCCACATACAAAGAGCATGATTTGATTTGCTTTATAACATAATCTCTATACACATTCGGCTACCCGTCATAGGTATAAACTAATCACCGTTTATTTGTTATGCTTATATGTCATGACTTAATCAAATCATAAACTAAGTTTCATTACTCGAAAACTTACCTCGGATGTTGTCGAACGATTTCAATGGCTATTCGACCACTTTTTCCTTTCCCTTATCCAACTTTGATCCTCTAAGCTCTTGAGCTAAATCAAACAATTTACTTCTCAATCAAACACAATCATACGGCATCCATATACATTTTAGAACCATTCTTAACATACTTACTACTCATTTACAACACAAAATACTCATATCACATTTATAAAACTACAAGCCGAATATACCTATACTTACCTTACTTAAACATCAACCCTCAATTTCTTTGACATAGCACATTCCCGATAATGATAAGGCAATATAACAGCCTTTAATCCAACTTATAATTCATACATATCACATTCCAAGGATTCGCTCTATTCTATCACTTAACATACAAACATTACTCAATAACTTTCTAGTTCAAATTCGGCAATTACACCAATTCACTAGATGATTTATTATTATTATTGTTCATTTATTCAAACTACTTACAAATACCTTAAACTATCTCAATTAACAACCATTTTCTACCCGTCACGTTTACTCTACTTGAACCGAGTGCACATAAAGTCCTTGGCCGAAACTCACTAAACACAAATCAGCCATAATCTTGTATTTAACTTGAGCATAACCTTATTTACCTTCCAAAAATCATAAAAATATCAAACTCTTAATATTTATGTGTAAAGCCGAATCTTAATATGATCCAACCTCCAACTCATTCATTTCAATCACTCACACGGCATTTGTTCAATTCATTAGACAAATCTCTGTTTGGCCATTGTACTCATGAACATTAGAATTTATCATTTGACTAACTAAAACCCTTCTCTTCAACAATTCTTCATAAAACATAAAAACCATAACCCAATCTCATCCTTTAATAACTAAAACCGAATGCTCAAACCATCACCAAGATTTTCATAATTTTGACATGGGTTATGTAAGAAACTAGCTAATTAACTAGAAACAAGCTTAAAGTTTAAAGAAAATCTAACACAAATGACTAACCTCCCTTAAGTTCCAAGTGACCGAACCTCCTCTTCTTTCTTCCTTCAATTCACGGCAATGGAGGAGCATGGATGAAACAACTTTGTTTTCATCACCCCTCCCTTTTCATTACTTTATTACCAACCTTTTATTTTATTATTTTTAACATAACACATTAACACAAAATGTTTATAATATGTTTAACCCATTGCATGGCCGGCCACTTCCTAAAGTTTTGGGTAATTTGACATGCAAGGACAAGCATTTTCTAACATGCATCAATAGGCCACTTTAACATTTGCCTAGCACATTTCTAAATTTTCTCACACAAGTCCTATTTAATAAAATTCACTTACAATTAACAAAATTCAAACATGAAATTTTCACACATGCATATATACATATAATAAGCATTAAATATGACAGTTAATTATTTTTATGACTCGGTTTTGTGGTCCCGAAACCACTTTCCGACTAGGGTCACGTTAGGGCTGTCACAATTCCCATTTAGCAAACACATACAAATCTTTACTTTATAACTCACAAATTTACCGAAGAATTAACAATTTAACTCACAATTATGTAATTATGGAACCAACATAATTCAAAATCATCTAAATGAAGCATTACTATAAACAATGAATTCCTTCCTATATTTAGGCTGAATCAATACTAGATTTTTTGTCAATAAAGTTTTTAATTGGTCAAAACTCTGCTGACACTTAATTGACCAAATAAATTTAGCGCGTCCCTATAATAGCTTCATCACTAAAGAATAACAATAAATTTGTCAAAATGTGACTGAAAAGAAACACAATTCACCATATCCTCAAATGTTGCAGGAGCGTTATTTAATTTGAAAGACATAACTAGAAACTCGTAGTGTCCATAACGGGTTCTAAACATAGTTTTAGTTACATCTACATCTTCAACTCACAATTGATAGTAGCTAGATCTGAGGTCAATCTTCAAAAACATTGTGATACCTTTCCATTGATTGAATAAATTGTTAATATAAGACAACGGATACTTATTCTTTAACGTGACCTTATTCAACTGTCAATAATCTATACACAATCTCATCGACCCATCTTTCTTTTTCACAAACAAAACATCTACGCCTCAAGGTGATGTACTCGATCAAACAAAATATTTGTAGATTAATTCTTGCAACTGAGCTTTTAATTCTTTTAACTTAGTTAAAGCATTCAATAGAGAGCAATCAAATCAGAGCAATCCTTGATACTAATTCTATAGCAAACTCGACTTTACGCTCTGACAGTAAACCCAACAATTCCTCAAGAAAAAACATTTGTAAACTTGCAAACTGCCGTAATTAGTCAACTTTCATTTCAGATACTCTATAATTCAAGATATAAATTAAAACATATCACAACCTTTTCATATAAATTTCTTTACAGATATAGCTGAATTCATATTCAAAAAATAATAACTCTTAGTAGATCGAATGAAAATCAATTCACCGTTCTAATATCTCAAACAACTCCTTTTTTACTGGTAATTCACTACAACATCATGGGCAATCAAAAAATCTATTCCTAGTATAACATCAAATTCGTTAAATGACAGTAATAGTAATTCAGCAGGAAAATCATAGCCCTAAATTTTCAATGGACACTATTTACAAACCAGATCAACTATAACACATTAGCCTAAATAGTTCGTTACTTAACGACAAATGCAGTTGACTCAACCAATAAACTCATTTTTGTTACTAACATAGTACATATATGTATCTCAATCCAAAGTCAATTAATGCATATACTGTAACATTAAATATAGAAAAGGTACCAGCAATAACATCAGGAGTTAATGCCTTCTCACGTGCCCGGATCGTATAAGCTTTAGCAGTAGCTCGAGCTTCAGATCAAATCATTGTCTTTTGTTCTGCTTCTATTAATTCTAGTTGTGTCTCAAATTCTTGGCTATTTGCCTATCGTAGAAGTAACAATAGGGCATACATTCTGATTTTTGTTCTAATCAGCTAAGTTCAACAGTCTTTCTTATAATTATCTAGAGATCCACAAACAAGATAGGACTCGTCTTTCAATCTACAAATACCAAAATAATTTCATCCACAAAGGCTACATTCAAATCTATTTACATCTCTGACATTACCCGCATTGTTTACTAAAGCCATCGGTGGTTTCACATTACGCTATTTCATTCTATCTTTGCCAGAAAACCCTGATGGCACTGAAAGCAGCTATTCAATTCTTTCATTTTTTCTTTGGCGGAGAAGTAGAAAAAGTTCTAGATACATTTCTTTTATTGAAGTCTTGAACTTTTGTCTCGCTTTATTTCTCGTGATAACAAATTTATTCTATTTTCTGATCCCAATAAAATAAATTTACTAACTCACGAAATTCCATTGCACACACATGCATTTTTATCTCAATATTCAATCCATCTTCAGAACAAATACATAATTTATTTCCAATCAGCACTATCATATGAACATATTTACTGAGATGAGCAAACTCTCATTCGTATTTTACAACTGATTTGTTTCTTAGCTTCAACTCAAGAAATTCATTTTTCTTCTTGTCTATATATCATTTACTGACATATTTCTCTCAGAATTCAATTTGGAAGAAATCTCATTTAATTCATTCTTTCAATACCATAGTAGTTAAAGTTAACTACCAATGAGAAGCCTCCTCTTTTAACAGTGACACGACACATTATAGAAAATTTTTGGAAAGACATAACATTTCATCTAAAACTCTCTATGTTTGCTAATCAGTACTCGAATCTTGTTGAATCACTACTCACTTTACCTTTAAACTTTTTGGCCCCACACTTTCAAATTTTAATCAATAGGAAGCCTGTGAATGTTCTATCGTATAAAGCTTTTAGAATGAGGGGGTAGAAGTCATTGGGCCACTGAATTAACTCTCAAATACACATTAAACATGTCATTTATCATATAGAAAAATATACTATGAAACATTTTTCTAGGCTCTTAAAACTCAAGCACATTACGCGCATCCCCTTGATCAGAACATAACTCTTTACTCCATCAGAATCTACTGATTGGATTCAGTTGACATCTTTAATCTATAAGGGAACAAGTCAAACTAATTGGGATTCATCACACTATCACAGGATATAAAGTGGCATGTACTTCTTGACTTAAAACATATAACGTTCAGTCTGAGAATCGACTAAACCGTAGCTCTGATACCACTAAATGTAGCACCTTTAACCCATCTCTGTCACCGAAATATGGTCACGAGATATTACGATGATTAACATATCTGATAATATTTAAACACATTTCAAAAATCAATTTAAATATCATAAATCAATCTCCAATCAGTAATCATAGCATTCATACAAAAACGAATTTAAATCGAGCCTATGGAACCTTAGAAATAGTTTGAAAACAAATAGGGACTAATCTGAAACAAAATAGAAAAATGTGGAAAAAACTGAAAATAGGGGTCACATGGCCGTGTGGCTAGGCTGTTTGACAAAGGCCAGCCCATGTGGCTCAGAAACATGGCTGTGTGGCTACCACACATGCCGATGTGGTTACTTCACATGCCTGTGTGGCTACTCTACACGCTCATGTGCTCAGACTATGTAACTGACTGTGATCGTGTGAAAAGTCTTGTGCCTAAAATTAATAAGACACACAACCATGTGGGATGAACTTGTGCACCCAAAATGACCCCCAATACAAGCCAAATCAACATCCATTCTTAAACACCTACCCAAACATTTTCCAATCACTTTCTCGTGGTTAAAACACATTCAAACATACCTAAAACATGCCAATCATTCATCCAATATGCCATCACTTGGCATCACAATTCACACATTAAAACATAATCCATTCAAGTGCAACTACTTGGCATTTCATACTTCTTCAACTATCAAATATACCTCATTTATTAAGACCAAAATCATCAACCAAAATTTACCAAATTACCTAAGCATTTGCACCAATTCTACCATTCCAAATCAACATTTCAAAATGCATTTAAAACCAAAATCATACCATTTCCATCACGCACCACAATCAAACAAAATACTAATTAATATTTACATCAATATACACATCTTATACTTCAAATAACAGAAAACATATCTATAATGCTTGTAACACATATAGACAACATCCTAATTACATGCTACTTATAACTGGACCAAAATAAACAACTAGTTATCATATAAGCTACCAAATAGTGTGATCTACAAAAGCAATCCAATCAACAGCTCATATCCAATGATCTACAAGTAAGAAAAACCAAAACGAGGTATGCTTGTTTGAAGCTTAGTAAGTTTGTAATAAACTTAGACTTTAAGTTACCAAAAAAGATGTAATAAAACATTTTACAAGATAATTCAATATCTTGATCATGAGTTTATTAATTACCTATACACATCACAAGTCTCACAAGATTGGTGAGTTCATATATAATACATGTAACTTTATCATGTCATCAAACATATACTTAAAACCACATCCAACCATCACATATTCATTTAACATTTAGCATCTTTATTTCAATTATATATTTCAAATGTCTCTTTTTCACATATCTATATTCTTATAAATATTTCATATAAACACTTCATATATCAGTTTCATATATCTATTTTCATAAAAACATTTCGTTTTACCATTTAACACATATTCATTTATTAAATCTTGTACTTACATTTCTTTCTTGTATAACACAACCTCACAAGGTTACTATCACAAAGAAACATATAATTCCAACAATTAATGGAACATGTAATAATACCACAACAAGTACACATTACATCCATCATATGTTCGATAAACATAACTTCCCATTTCAAATATTTATATCAACATCTTCCAATTCACATGTCTTGACCATATAAAATTTCATATATATACATATTCGTTTAAGCCTTTATCACTCGTTGAACCAAATGAAATAACATTGGATTCTCGGGAAATGCTCACACAAGCTGTGACTATAACATGTAACCGTATATGCTTACACGAGCTGTGAAATAGGTCTGCTCAAATAAGTTGTGGGTCGGGATGTTAGGCTACACGATGCTGCTTACACAAGTTGTAGAGATCCGTAATAAATGCAAGACCTCGGCCATTGGTAAGACACCTAAGACCAGCACTCGAAACTGTAAATAACCCCCTAATGACATGTCATTTGTATCCTAAGTATTCATAAGGTTAGAACAAGACACGTTTCATATTAGAATCCTATAACTTTGTTTCTATTATACCATTTCAAACTCACATCCATGTATTTTACATTTTCCAGACATAGTACTCAACTTAAATATCATCAAAACTTAGTCCAATTCATCACATACCAATCTCAAGCAACTAAACTCAATTACAACAGAAATAGATATGTATTAAATCACAAAAACCAGAAAATAATTAATTTAATCAATTTAAGAACCTACCTAATCAATTAATATCAGGTTGACTCATTTCTTGATCTAAATATAATAATTTTATTCAATTACCCAATTCAAAAGTCATAAAATATTGAAATTAATATATTTGACAATTAATTGTCATTTTACACTTTTACCCTAAACTTTTACTTTTTATTCAATTTAGTCTCTAAAATCGTAACTTTCAAATTAACCATATTTAATCACAATTCATGTTAGTCAAATTTCCTATAATCCCTATACAACCAATATTTAACAATTTTTCACAATAATTTCATATAATCTTACTATTTTAACAGCTTAGTCTTTGAGCTTTAAAATTAGCTAAAATCACTTTACAAAATAGTCCTATTTAACTATCAAGCTTAATAATCTATCACAAAATTTTTAAAAAAAAATCACCAATTCATCAATGACATAATTCAAAAGATTTAACAATTTTACAAATTGGTCCCTGGGTTAGCTAGATTAAGCTACAATGATGTTAAAAATGTAAAAATTACTAAAAAAAAAGGGATTGAATTGCATACCATGCAATGAAGAATAGCCATGACCGAAGTTTGGTGCTCTCTTCTAATGGTAGAATCGGTTTTAGAAGAAAAATGATGAAGATGCTCATGTTTCTTTTCTTTTGTTTCACTAATTAACATATATTATTTTTATTTAATTATATTTTTAATATATAATAATACATATCCTTACCACCAACCAGCCACTAAGTCAAATTAAGGTTGATTACCTTATTAAACCTCAAATCTAGGTATTATACTCAATTAACACATATAACACCCTAGCATTTATCTTTTGCAGCTTTTACAATTTAGTAATTTTTCCTTAATTAATTATCCAAACATCAAAATTTCTAGACCAAATTTCAATACACCTATATAATCACTCTGTAAATATTTAATAAAATATTTATGGGTTCGGTTTATAGAAACGAGGTCTCGAAACCTCATTTTCCAAAACCACTTGACTTTAAGGGACAACCACTTAAACTTAACTATTCATTCAAATAACATAAATTATCGAATTAATATTTATTATTATATTATATTTGACTCATAAATATTAAATAATAATATTTACGGACTTACTAGTTGGATTTGTGGCCTCGAAATTATTGTTTTTAACACCACTGAAAAATGGGTTGCTACATATGGCCGCATTTACTTTTCATCAACCATGTTATGCCAATGAGAGGATATCATTAATCATGTCTCATGCTATGAATTCCACTATTGTGAATGATGCTACATATTGCAGAAGTCGTACACTCAAGTTTTTACTTACGTCAAAGTGTATGAATCACACATACATAGTCTATCATCCACTCAGGATTTAGGCATGCCACACTATGAATGTCGCAAGTGAATAAATTCATAAATTGATTCTAGATCTATTCTTCTTGGGTCTAGTCCAATGTACTTTTAGTTTAGTTCGTCTCATCTGTGTCTCTATCTTCTAGGATCATCTACTCTGATGCCCAAGACAAAGCATCTCCCCTATAGGACTTGATAGATGGGCCTATTAGTCTTTCAATCAGTTTGCTAATTTCCAATTAGATTAAGCACATGTTTAGATTCATCTACTAATATAAGTTGTCTTTTCATATTACTATCTAACCAAGTAATATCGCTTAGTATTAGTTAAACATTAGACAACTAGTTAGTTCATATTTGCTTCCATTTTTCTTTATGCAAAAAAAAATTGAGGCCAATATATAAAAGGAAATAATGTAACTCATAATTAATTTTATAAGCCAATTTGTTCGAAAAAAATACAAGTGTACATAGACGAAAATATTACACTTAGGGCACCAGATCCAACACATCAAAGGTTTCAAAGTCATGACATTGAGGCTAGCGTCGTGACATCCAAGGGATAGTGTTGCAACTTTGTCGTCAATCCACTATAATCTTAAATCCTTCTTTAGTTTTACCTTATTGAACATATATGTGAAACCATATACACTTCCTTAAAGCTCAAAAACATAACTTCATACCAATCTATGTCAAATATAGCATACAATCATTTGGATTCAATCAATCAATATGGTACCAACTATATGATCATATCTAGGCATATTATAGCCATTTTTTAACTTTAATATATACCAAGATATCACATTCAAGTTCATGCACAACTCATAATACTTTTGCAGATTGGAAACTGGAATTTCAAATATCCTTATACATGCTCAATTGTACACAATTAAGCCACTTATACTAATTTGGCATTCACCATTAAAAATGACCATTTATGCAACCATATCACCTTATGTATATATGACACAATTCTAAGACTCAAGATGAATATAGTACTACTTTCACTCCCGATTTCCTTAGAATCCCAAAAATTTGGAACCTTTAGGGGCTAAATTAAAAGAAACCATAAGCTAGTGGTCTCTATGGAAATTTTGAAAAAGATAGTAATTGGAATTAGACAAGTTTGAGAACCAAGTCTAGTTAGGTTGGGTTAGAACCAGCCAATCTCTTAGTGGGAGACATAATGATTTTAAATAGATGGACCCTAAATGGTTGAAGACTGTCAGAGGAGGATTATGAATAGCCGAAAGGTGACTTCCAAGAGAGGATTGATCTACCGTAATTTGGTATAGTAGAATAAACTAATTATCGTACTTTAGGAGCTTGAAAACAAGCATTTTTAGAAGGTCTAAATTATGTTTTCTTAAGTATTTAATAAGTAAATAAAAGGTGCAAATTAAATCTTTTATTGACCTACCGAATGAGGCCAAAGGGTGAGCTAATGCACTTTGTGAGTGTCCAGGAGACTTTTAGAAGGCGTACTAAACTGATATTGATCACTACATCGTAACCCAAGATGATCGATGTCACAACATAAGGAGCAGAATGGAGAAATCTCAAGAATACCTTTAATGTCGCGACACAGCCTAAGAGTGTCGCGACATACCCTTGAAATACTCCAAGAGGAGTACACTGACTGCATGTTATGGTAGAGGTCTTGGTGTGTCACGACATAGAATCTGGAATGAAAATTAAATATGAAACATGGGCGTTTTGGTTTGCACAATCAAACTTAAAGCTTGAGAAAGTCAGTGACCTAGGGTTAAGGACGATGGCCACTTAGAATCTATAAATAGGCTCCTTTGGCACATGTTATGGACATCATTCTCTTAGCCTAGATTTTCTTTCGTTTTTAGGTTTTAGAATTTATTTCAGTTATTCTTCGTTGTTCTCAAGAGATTTTGAATTGTGGAAAGTATTCAAATTTTGTGGATTCGCGATTAATCTCAATACAGTTAGGCTCTTTCATATACTTCATACTATCAAATTAATTAGCATGCTTTATCTTTATATTGATTCTATATTGTCTATGAAAACCATGAGGAAAAAATCCCTTTATGGGGGATTAGCTAGTGGAGGTATGATCTATTGACTGTTTTGTAAGGTTACTCAATCGATCAGTTGTTTGGGAAAGGTAGAACATGAACAAACCCTAAATCTGACAACCCCGAGAAGTCATCAAGGTGGGAATTAACCCAAAATTGGTATGGCTCATCTATGAACACCTTTACCCCAAGCCAGTTTAGACTGTCAGGTCGAAAGATAAGTAGTCCTTATTGACTCGTTATGTTAGTGGAAGATCAGAAAATCTTGTTGGTGTAGCGACTAGTTGATTGATGAGGAACCTAAAATAGTAGTTGATGGGGATTATCGAACGAGCTAATCACCCATAATTAATATTTGATTCATTTTCCTTTTCTATCTCTTAAAGTTTATTTCTTTTATGATTTTTTGTTTTATTATTATAAAAACCCTAAAAATCCTTTATTTTATGTTTTCGTGCTATAACTAATTTAAAGTACTAATTAGATCTTTTAGTGTTTAAGTTAGAATTGATCTAGCACTCATCTCCCGTGGATACAATCTTCAGAGTTCACCTACTCTATTGTAAAACTATATTATAACTCGACCTGTATACTTGTGGATACCATATTCTACTTCTATATTTTGTTGTAGTATTCACACTCTAGACGTTAATACGTCTGGAGGAAGTCAAGGATTCATCTCAATTCTATTTTATTTTATTCTCTTTATTCATTTTCATCATTGATCTAAAGACAGGATGATTATGAGATGCTTTGTATGGAGTAGTGATCATGAGTTTTAAGTCGAGAAAATAGAGGATCTAGTAAGCTGGTAAGGTTCTAAGTCCTTTAGTGTATGAGACATTTAAGAACCAAAATTAAAGGCTTGCAAAAACCATTTTAAGGATTCTACATGTTTCTGAAAAACTAAGCTTAAACTGGGATTGTTGAGTTTAACCAATGAATTGGTTATCTTGCTTAGCTGCCAGGAGAATGAAAGCTCTGGTGTCTGGAAAAGCTAAGCTTACAAGGCGAAGAAGCATCAGGTGAGTTTCTACACTCCAACCCAAAAATGCTAAGAATGTTGTAAAGTTGCATGGGTCTATAAGTGTCCGCTATTTTAGTTTAGTATGTATAATCCCATGATGGTTTATTTATAAACAAATGTATTGCATATGGAATTATGACTAGGGTATTCATTTCAATTCTATTTCATTTTCTTCTCTTTATTCATCTTATTCGTTGATCCAAAGACTGGATGATTACGAGATGCTCTACATGGAGCAGTGATCATGAGTTTTGAGTTAGGAAAATAGAGGATCGAGTAAGCTGGTAAGGTTCTAAGTCCTTTAGCTTACGTAAGATTTAAAAACCAAAATTAATGGTTTCTATAAACCATTTTAAGGATTCTGCATGTTTTTGGAAAACTATATTTAAACTCGGATTGTTGAGTTTAACCCATGAATTGGTTGTCTTGCATAGATTCCAAGAAAATGGAAGCTCTAGTGTCTCGAAAAGCTAAGCGAACAAGGCAAAGAAACATCAGGGGAGTTTCTACTCTCAAACCCAAAAATGCTAAGAATGTTGTAAGGTTACATGGGTTTATAAGTGTTCGCCATTTTACTTCAGTATGTATGATCCCATGATGCTTTATTTATAAACAAGTGTATTGCATATGGAATTATGAAAAGGGGTCTTCGCCGAGTTTAAATGAATTTAAGATGGGAAAAATGGGTGATTCTATTAGATATCTGTAACACTTAACCCGTATCCATCACCAGAATAGGGTTATGAAACATTAAATCTTATATTTCATACATTAATATAAACATGATATAATTCATTCATTCACATACAAATCATCCCTCAATCAAGCCCTCGAGGCCCTAAAAATACATTAGAAACAATTCGGGACCAAATTCGAAACAATTGGAAAGTATAAGAAAAAGTTAGAAAAAAATTTTGACTGCAGGGGTTACACAGCCGTGTGGCCAGGCCATTTGCCTCACACGACTAAGACACACACTCATGTCTCAGGCCATGTAACAATTGAAATAAGGATACACGGTCATGTCCCAGCCCGTATCCTCACCAGTGTAACTTTTTAAGAGGGGTCACACGGCCAAGTCACACGATTGTGTGCCAGGCCATGTAACTCTCAAAATAGCCCCACATGCCTGTGTGCCAGGCCGTGTGTTAGGCCGTGTAATAGCCTGACTTGAGTGCAATAGAACCTATAGGGGACACACGGCCATGTCGCCAAGCCATGTGTCACACATGTCTTAGTCACATGCCCGTGTCTCAGGCTGTGTGGACATGAATTTGCCCAAATTCAAGTCATTTCCAACACCAAACCATGCATACACCTAATGTCATTTTGTGTACGTATTCAATACATCAAAACATGACCAAAACTTATATGAAATGACCAATTTAAATGTCCAATAACATTCAACCAATATGCCATACAAGGCACCTCAAATGCAAACATTCAAACTTATCTAAACATGTACACTTTACCACATTTCAATCATACTCATCTAGTTTAATACTATATCAAAAAATACCATATCTTGGTCATTTTGAAACCAATTCATCACCTACCATTTTAGCCACTCAAACATGCATCAACATAGCCACATTAACACATACTAATAAGGCACCAGAAGTACCAAAAGTGTATCAACCAAAACAACTTATACATGCCAAAATCATCAACTAACATTCAACTAGAAACCAATACAAGTCCACCTATTCATGCCATTACAACCTTGATCAAAACATCAAAAACTACCAAAAATTATGTTGGATAGTATGGTAGATCTCCGATGAGCTTCCAAACTGATCGAGCTTCTGATTATCTATAGAACATATGAAAGAAAGCTACGTAAGCACATAATGCTTAGTAAGTTCGTTTAAAATTTAAACATAATATTCCATTTCAATAATGAACTTTATAGGATAAATATAAATCTATACCAATGCTATAAGATTTATAAAACTATATAACCATCAACTCACAAATGAGTAAGTCCAACAACATCACATATATTTTTCATTCATAGCATCATAGGATTTTATAAAACATATTACACAATTATCAACCTTTTCATAAGATTATGAACCATTCCATTTACTTACTTTCCATTCCATTCCAAATACTTAGTATAAGCCTAAACAAGATTATCAATTCACGAGTTAGTGTATTTATCCATGATATAGGTAAATTCATCCATAGCATAAGTAGATTTCTCACATATAAGTTCATCATCTAGCTCATAAATCCTTTTATATCATCATATTACATCCCAATTATGAACTTACAATTTCATTCCCTTTTCTTACCCATTTCATTTGCATAGTACAAAGCATAAGCATAAAAATCAACCATAACCACAAGCTTGGCACAAGCCTATACATCATTATCAATATACAAGTTACTGCATTTATACATAGCTTTTTTGAGATCAACCACATGATAAGCCATTTCATGAGAAAATACATTATTTGATTCATACAACATTTTCATGAACATAAGCATATTTCCATTTGGAAACTTACCATTTCAATTCTTTTCCTTGCCCGTTGAACCAACTAGAATATCATCAGATACTCGGGAAAGCTCACCCGAAGTGTGCTTAAACATATAACCATAACCTTTCCTTTACATCGTTGCTCACATGAGCTGTAAAATGGGCCTGCTTACACGAGCTGTGGAGTATCCGTAATAAATGCAGGACCTCAATCATCAGTAGGACATTCAAGACCAACACCCAAAACATGAAATCTTTAATGACATGTTATTTGTATCCTACGAATTCCTAAGGTTCAACCGAGACTCATTAACCATTAACTCGTCAAACATTGATACATTTATATATATATCGATCCATTTTCATTAAGAGTAAAATAGCATGACAATCAATTTAAATAACAATAACACAGTAAACATTCATACGAGCTTACATAGCTAAATTGCACCAATGACTGAATACAGGGGCTATTTGGTAATTTTCTCTTCTCCTCAATTTCCAACTCACTCTTGATCTAAATTAATAATTTCATTCAATTCATTAATTCAAATAGCAAAACCAATTCATTTTATGCAATTAAGTCCTTTTTGACATTTTACAAAATTGCCTCCAACATTTTACTTTTATTCAATTTAGTCTCTAAGCCTAGAACATGCAAACTAACCATTTTTACTCAATTTCAAGCTTAGCCAAATTTATTGGAACCTTACTACAACCTATATTTGTTATTACACATTAATACTATTTTCACATTTTAGTCCTTAAACATTAAAATTACCAACAATCACTTTACAAAATAGTCTTATCTAGCAACCAAGCTAAAGATTCTACCATAAACTTTCAAAGACATCTCAAATTCATCCATGGTAAAATTCTAAACATTTAAAAACTTTACAAATTGACCCCTGGGCTAGCTAAATTAAGCTAATACGACCTCAAAAACATAAAAATAATTAAAAACAGATGCAAAATAGACTTACATGCATACATTGAAGCTTGGCCGAAGTTTAGGAGGTTCAAAAATGGTGTTTCTTCAACCACAATCGATGGTAAAACATTGAATATGATAACTTAATTAACATATTTTATTATCTTTAATTATTTATTAATTTACCATTATAACCTTTATAACTTACCTAAAATTGTTTAAATTTGCACTTTGAAACCATCCACTAATATAAATAAGGTATATTTACCTTTTAAAACCCTCAACTTATGGTTTTTTAGCCAATTAATACAATTAAGCTAATAATGATTGACATTTGCATCCTTTATAAATTAGTCCTTTTTAATTAATTAACTATCCAACCATTAAAATTTCTTAACGAAACTTTAATACGACCTTTATAACAGTCCTTAAATATTTAATAAAATACTTAAAGCTCAATTTATATAAATGAGGTCCTAATGCTTCATTTTCTAAAACCACTTGACTTTAGGGTTTTACCACTTGAACTTAATTGTTCTTCTATTTAACAAAAATATTTAATCACGTAACAACCCGATTTTGGGGCTAGTTAAAGCAGTGGTTTCAGGACCACGAATTCAAAATTTCATTTTTATTATATTTTTATAGTCTATATTTATATGAAACTATTTTGTGAAAATCTCATTCGAAAATTTTGACATTTGGGCAGTTGATTTAATTAAAAGGACTAAATTGTAAAAAGTGCAAGAGTTGAGTTCTACTTTTTAAAGGTGTCCAATTGCTATGAGATTTTAAAATATAGGTCCTTAGATGGTAATTATACCATTGGATAAGTTAGTGGACAAAAATAGACATGAATTGGTAAAATTTCAAAGTTATGCATTCAGGGCATTTTGGTTATTTGATTAATAAAAGAATAAAAAGGGAAAATTAAGTCAACATTAGTGCCCATCTTCTTCTTCATGTGCCGAAATTTTCATGTTCACCTTAGCTAGGGTTTCTTCAGCTTTCAAGCTTGATTGTAAGTACATCCTAGCCCCGTTTTTAATGCTCTTTACATTTTTGAATTCGTTATCATCTGATTTGCATATTTCTACCATTATTTTAAAGTAGGGTTCATGTTTAAAAATTTATCCATGTGTGACATGCATGTATTTTGATGTTTTATGGAAGATATTGTATGTTTAAGGTGTGATAAACAACTTTTATTGAGTGATTTTTAGTAAAAATGCATAAAAAAGACTTATTTGTAAAAGTTGTAAAAATGGGTAGTAGAAATGTGATTTGATGAAAAATGTGGACCATAAGCATGATTTAGGTTCAGTTAAGCTTGGGTGACAAAGAAAATGGATACATTTCATTTTACGAGCCTAAGGACTAATTTGTAAAAATGTGAAAAGTTAGGGGCAAAACTGTAATTTTTCCATAAGGTGAGCATTGAGTAATGTGATAATTAAATAAGTTAAATTTTCTATTATAGATCAAGAAAAATGAAGTTTGAACCTTGATCGAGGGAAGAACAAGGTTATTGACGATTAATTCAATTTCCTACTATTTTGTACCGAGGTAAGTTTGCATGTAAATAACGCAATGTTATATTATGTATTTAATGCTTAATATTGCATAAATTATACGATTGTTTCTATAGAAATATTCAACAAAGTTTCAATGATGAGAAAATCCCAGTTGAACCTTAGGAATAGTTTAGGATACAAGTGACATGTCACTAGGAAACCATGTGTTATGTGATCTATGTGAATCCGGGTGCTGGTCATGTATGTCCTACCGGTGGCTAGGTGGTCTGGCATGTATTGCGGTTACCTGACAGCTTGTGTGAGTAGCCCGTGTAGCTATGTCTTAACTGACAGCTTGTGTGAGCAGGCCCGTGATTAGCTTGTGTGCGAGCCCTATGTGTTATGAGATATGAGGCAGCATTGGCTACATATGTGACACTTATGTGCAAGACTTTTTGTGTATCTGATAATATTCCAAGTGTTCAACAGGTAATCCGAAGAGTATGTCAAAGTTGGCAAAGTATGCAACTATGTTATGAGTTGGTACAGGTATGTATGTAAAACTCATGAGTATGCACTTTAGTATGAGATGAACTCTTGGTAAGAATGCTAATGAGTAAGTGAAGCCCAATATACATGATGATAATTATGTTAACTTATGTTGAGTAGTTATATGATTAATGTATGATTTATGTTGCTTATTATTTGCATGCAAACTTACTAAGCTTTAAAAGCTTACTCCCTTTTTTCTTTCCATTCCTTATAGTGTCGCCAAGCTAGTTCAGAGATTAAAGAATGTCAGAGATCAATTCACACTATTAAACGATTGTTTTGGGTATACTTGGTTTCAATATTTTGAGTATGACATGTATAGGGACTTGGTCATTTTGTTACGTGTCATATTGGTTAGTCAAATGCGTTGGCATTGTAATGGTTAATGAATCATTTTGTATATGGCCATTGGAAGTTTGCTAATATTATTCTTACTAGTCATTGGTATGTTTATGTAATGATGCTTATCATGAAGATGAAATTGGCATGATTGGAAAAGAAAGTATGTGATGTTTATGCAAGATAGATGTCAGTATGTGCAAATGATGTACTGATATCTTATTTGTGGCTGATTTGGTTGTTTGTATATGCTTGGATTGGTGTTGCTTGTTGTTGTGCAGGTTGGTACAAGTAAGAGGGGCAAAATGGCTTGGTAAATAGCCTTATTTTATCCACACGGGCAGATACACAGTCGTGTGAAGGACACAGCCTAGGGACATTGGCGTCTGTCTAGGGCGTGTGAAGTCTGCACCTATTTTATTAAAAATTTTGAAAATTAAAATTCACCATACGGCCTAGCACACGAGCGTGTGACGTGACCGTGTGACTTCATTTGGTGCATGATGTCATAAACAGAAAGTTACACGGGTTAAGGACACGAGCGTGTGTGGTCACACGGGCGTGTCCCAAGCCACACGGGCATGTGACCCTGTTTTGATGAAAATTTTTTTAGGTGTTATAAAATTTTCTAAAGTTCTCGATTTAGTCTCAAATCACCTCCAATGCATGATTTGGGCCTTGTAGGCTCTTTTTAGGGATGTTAGGAATGTATGTTAAAATTTTTAAATTTGAATGGAAATTTACGTCTCGTTTTTGTATGTTTGCTTATGTTTAAGTCTAGTAATGCCTCGTACCCTGTTCCAGCATCGGATACGGTAAGGGGTGTTACATTTAGTGGCATCAGAGCTACGATTTAGTTGGTTCTTAGACTAACATAGCATGTGTATGAGTCTAGCTATACATGTCATATATAAATTGTGATAGTGTGAAGACTCTTGACAATTTTAAATTGTGTTTTCATATAGTAATGGATCCCGATCGAGTTGTGACAAATGATGTATAAAGTAATGCATCGGCTCCCGCCCAAAGGATGGTGCCAGTTGAGAGTAAACCAGTAACTGTGAGTCAAGGAGGAGAGGCTCGGGAAGCTTTCTTCTAGATGATGAACGAGTGGTTCTCAGGGTTTATTCGAAAAAACCTGACTGCTCAACAACAACATGCTCCACCCCTCCTAATCCTCAGCCTGTCCCCAATGTGCCTCAAGGTATGGACTTTATGAGATTGAATAGAACTCCGGTTGATAAGATCAGAAAGCAAGGGGCTGAAGAATTTAGAGGAAATGTCGATGATGATCCCGAAAAAGTAAAATTTTGGCTCGAGAATTCTATTAGAGTGTTCGATGAGTTATCTTGTTCACCTGATGAATGCTTGAAATGTGCTTTATCTTTACTGAGGGACACAACATATCACTGGTGGAAGACACTAGTATTTGTGGTTCCAGAAGAGAAGGTTACATGGGAATTCTTTCAAGAGGAGTTCTGAAAGAAGTATATCTGTGAGAAATTCATTGATCAGAAGTGTAAAGAATTTCTTGAGCTGAAACAGGGCCAAATGTCTATCGCTGAATTTGAAAGAGAGTTTGTTTGGCTCAACAAGTATGCTAGAGAGTGTGTTTTCTCTGAAGCTATTATGTGTAAAAGGTTTGAAGATGGGCTTAATGAAGATATCAGACTATTAGTGGATATTCTTAAGATGAAATAATTTGTTGTGCTCGTTGATCAGGCTTGTAAAACAGACTGACCAAAGAAAAGGGAAAAACTGAGTTTGAGGCTAGAGATGCAAGAAAGAGGCCAATGGGTAAGTCGTTCCAATCTCAGTCTAAGAAATCTGGAGAGATACATTCTCATTCTCATGCTTCAGTTGGGCTCTCAAATAGAAATCGTAAGAATCAGTATTCAGGTTATAAAGCTCAGACTACTTCTATTTCAAGCGTTGGTAATCGACCCAATAGATCTAGATGCCCAAATTGTGGAAGATGTCACCCCGGCAAGTGCCGAATGAATGACTGAGCTTGTTTCAAGTGTGGTTCCCAAGACCATTTCATTAAAGATTGCCCTGAGATGACTGAAAAAGAAAAGTTTTAAAGTACATTAGAGTAATACTTCTTCTAGAGGGAGACCCCTGAGAAATACCGGGAATGGAGCCAGCAGCAAAAATGTGACTAAGGATTTGGCTGCGAGATTTGAAGCTCGAGCACCTGCTAGGGCCTATGCCATTCGTGCTCGTGAGGATGCATATTCTCTCGATGTTATCACTAGTACTTTTTCTCTTTATGATACTACTATTATTGCTTTGATTGACCCAGGATCTACCCATTCATATGTATGCATGAATTTGGTAATTAGTAAGAATATGCCTATTGAGTCTACGAAATTTATAATTAAGGTTTCAAACCCTTTAGGCAATCATGTATTAGTTGATAAAGTATACAGGAAATATCCTTTGATTATTAGAGGTCATTGTTTTTCGACAAACTTGATGTTGCTGCCGTTTGATGAATTTGATGTTATATTGGGTATGGATTGGTTGACTATGCATGATGTTATAGTAAATTGTAGACGAAAAGTCATTGAATTGAAATGTGAAAATAGTGAAATTCTTCGAGTTAAATCAGATGAGTCAGATAGATTGTCAATTGTGATTTCTTTGACGTCTGCTTAGAAATGTATAAGAAAAGGTTATGAAGTCTATCTTGCCTATGTGTTGAATACAAAAGAATCTGAATTGAAAATTGAATCAGTGCCAGTAGTGTGTGAATAATCAGATGTGTTCCCGAAAGAATTGATAAGTTTGCCTCCGGTTAGAGAAGTTGAGTTTAGTATTGATTTGGTCCCTGGGACTACATCGATATCGATAGCTCCGTATAGGATGGCTCCGACTGAATTGAAAGAATTGAAAGCTCAGTTGGAGAGTTAAGAGATAAGGGTTTTGCGAGACTGAGTTATTCTCTCTAGGGTGCTCCGTATTATTTGTAAAGAAGAAAGATGGATCAATGAGACTTTGCATTGATTATCGACAGCTTAATAAAGTGACCATAAAGAACAAATATCTCTTGCCGAGAATTGATGACTTGTTTGATCAGCTAAAAGGGGCAACGGTGTTTACAAAGATAGATTTGAGATCCTGATACTTCCAGTTGCGAGTTAAATAGTCGGATGTGCCAAAGACTGCCTTTAGAATAAGGTATAAACACTATAAATTTCTTGTTATGCCTTTTGAACTAACAAATGCTCCTATAGTTTTTATGGACTGAATGAACTGAATTTTCCGACCATATTTAGATAAGATTGTGGTTGTTTTTATTGATGACATACTGATCTATTCTCGAGATGAGGCAGAGCATGCAGAGCACTTGAGAACTGTTTTGCAGACTTTGAGAGAAAAATAGTGCTATGCTAAGTTTAGTAAAAGTGAATTTTGGCTTTGAGAAGTCATATTTTTTAGGACACATTATTTTAGATGATGGTATCCGAGTTGATCCGAGCAAGATTTCTGCTAATTTTGAGTGGAAACCACCAAAGAATGTATCTGAGGTTAGAAGCTTTTTGGGATTAGCCGGTTATTCCAGGCGGTTTGTTAAAAGATTTTTATGATCACTACTCCTATGACGAGATTGCTGCAAAAGGATGTTAAGTTTGAGTGGTCTAAAAAATGTCAGCAAGGCATTATTAACTGAGGGACCAGTTCTAATACAAACCTGAATCGGGGAAGAGTTTATAATTTATAGTGATGCATCATTGAATGGATTAGGATGTGTGTTGATGCAAGAGGGAAAAGTAATAGCTTATGCCTCGAGACAACTGAAACTGCATGAAAAGAACTACCCGACGCATGATTTGGAGTTGGCTGCCATTGTGTTTGCTTTGAAGATTTAGAGACATAATTTATATGATGAGAAATGTCATGTCTTTACCGATCATAAAAGTTTAAAGTATTTAATGACTCAAAAATATCTAAACTTACGACAACGGAGATGGCTTGAGTTATTAAAAGACTATGAGCTTGTGATCAATTATCATCCTGGAAAGGCGAATGTAGCGGCTGATGCTTTGAGTAGGAAATCTTTGTTTGCTTTGAGGACCATGATTACGCAGTTGACTTTATTCAATAATGGTTCAATTCTAGCTAAGTTGAGAGCTAGACTGATGTTTCTTCAACAAATTTACTAAGCCCAAAAGTGTGACAGTGAGTTGCAAGCCAAGAGAATTCAATGTGAATCGGGAGATGACTCAGAATTTCAGATTGACTCCGATGATTATTTGAGATTCCGAGGTAGGATATGTGTTCCTAAAGGTACAGAGTTGATTCAGAAGATTCTTAATGAGGCACATAGTAGTTGTTTGTCTATTCATCTGGGCAGTACAAAAATGTATTGTGATTTAAAGAAAATGTATTGGTGTTCAGGCATGAAACGAGATATCTCAGAGCTTGTTTTGAAATGTTTAATTTGTCAACAGGTAAAGGCCGAACACCAAGTACCCTCGGGTTTACTTCAACCTGTGATGGTTTCCGAGTAGAAATGGGATAGAATTACCATGGATTTTGTGACAGATTTACCTTTCACTCTGAAAAAGAAAAATGTGGTTTGGGTTGTCGTGGACAGATTGATGAAATTTGATAAGTTTGTTGATTTGTACATTGCTAAAATTTTTAGACTTCATGGAGTACCTATTTCTATTATATCAGATAGAGATCCGAGATTCACCTCACAGTTTTGGAAAAAGTTGCAAAAAGTTTTGGGTACGAAATTGAATTTTAGTACAGCTTTCCATCCGCAAACCGATGGTCAATTCGAGAGGGTGTGTAACATCTCTTACTCGTATTCGACACCGGAACAGGGTACAAGGCGTTACCAGACATAAACTCACATAGTCATACAAAATCGAGACATGAATTTCTGTCCAAATTTAAAACTTTTCATTCACATGCATATCATCCCTTATACGGGCCCACAAGGCCCAAAACATACATTGGGTGTGATTCAGGACTCAGCCGAGAACTTTCAAAACTTTTACAACACTTCTAAAATTTTCTTATTTTGGAGGGTCACAAGCCCGTATGGATAGGCCGTGTTGTCACACACGCCTGTGTGGCTTGAGACATGCCCGTGTCCTAAGCCCGTGTAACTCTTTGCTTATGACATCATCATCACAATCAGGGTCACATGGCCAAGTCACACGCCCGTGTGCTTAGGCTGTGTAGCGAATTAAATTCCAAAAATCGGGTGCAGACTTCACACGGTCTGGGCACACGTCCATGTCCTGAGGCTGTTTCCTTCACACGGCTGAGATACACGACCGTGTCTCTGCCCTTGTGGCCCAGAAAATGTCTATTTACCAAGCCATTTTCCACTCTCACATGCACATACTAAAACACAACTTCCATGGCACAATCTTAAGCATATAAAGTCATTTAAGTTAATCAAAAACAACCAACAACATGTCATTCACATACCCACATCCATTTTGCTAATAGCATCATACTACCAATTCAATTCATGCTAAATTCATATTCATGGTCAAAACATATCATATCAATTTCATCATATACGTACTCTTAACATCATACTTTACTAAATCCAAACATACCAACTCACATTCAATCATAAGACTATTTGGCCACATTCAACCATTAGGTCTTTAGGCCATAAACCGCAATCCATCATATATCAAATAAATACAAACCACATCACAAGACATTACCATATGCATATGAATAAAGTTATAGGCTTACAACCAATTAGCCAATATAAGCCAATTTACATAGCTACACATTACATCAAACCCTTGACCATTACAAGCCAATACCTTTGGCTAAACTATAATGACACATTCACAAATGACTAAGTCCCTATACATGCCACAAACTTAAGAGGTTTGTATTCATTTTTACCCACGATGATAGCTTGATAGTGTGATAGCATCTTCGGCGATCTCCAACCCGAGCTAGCATACAACCCTATAAGATGTAGAAAAAAAAGGGAGTAAGTTTCAAAGCTTAGTAAGTTCGCATGATAATAATGAACGATTCATGCTAATCATATACCATGCTTGACAATATAAGCACAAGTTCATATAAATTAACTATAAATCTCAAGGATTGTAACATATCCAATTCACATGTTTATTCTTTTTTATTTATCAACATAATTTAACATAACTTTACTTTAGCTAGCAACCATAATCTCTTCATTGTAACACGTTTCTTACTTAGCAATTCATTTTAAACATCATAGTAAAAGTACACATTACTTATTTGTCTTCATGTTTTCATGCATATGGATTAACACATTTCAAATTGTCTAAACTCTTTCTCCCCGTACTTTCTTAACCATTTTAATAGGCAATTATGTTCATATTTCCCTTTTCTCATAACTGATAAATCACAATTCAAATGAAAAACATTTACTATCTCACCAATCGATTTGGCCCCAAAGCCTTACACATGTTTGTCAACTGATTTTACCATGAGTTTTCACATGATAAACATAAACACTTAATCACAAGATTTCATAAATATTTTTAATAGACATTAATATCAATCTTTCCTTCATTTCATATTAAATGAGTCACAATCAAGGATAATAAAACATGTCATATCTCAATTCCATTTGGCCTAAAAACTCTTTTTCATACGTGTCAATCAACTTTACCATGTATTTATTCATCACACACATGAACCAATAAACACATGGTTAACTTAAATTCACTTTCATAGTGATCATGAACTCATAATATCATGAAGCCAAAGCTTATAACCTTTACGTACATACGTGTACGAACTCATAACACAGTCATATTGTAACACCCCTAACCCGTATCCATCGCCGGACTAATGTTAAGAGGCATTATCAGACATATCGAACATTTAGCATTCATTTCACAATCATCATAGCATCATAATCATACATCATTGCAGAGTCCCTTACATAGGTCAACGAGACCTTAAACATGCTTTAAAAAGGGGTCGGGACTAAACCGAGCTCATACAAAATTTTTCAAAACATAAACATTTTTTTCAAAGTTACAATGGTCACACGCCCGTGTGAACAGGTCACGTACCTTATACGGCATTAGACACACCCGTGTGTCTAGGCCATGGCAAAATAGGGCACACATACTGACTTGCCCACACGACCACATGACACAGCCGTGTGCCAGGCTGTGTGAAAATTAGGGAGGCTACTGACTTAGGTCACACGGCCGACCAAACACTCATGTGCCAGCCTGTGTGCCACACACGACCAATAGACACGCCCGTGTGTCTAGGCTGTGTCAAAACTATAGGGCATCCCAGAGGACACACGGCCGTGCAACGTAACTTTGTGTCACACATGGCTGAGACACACGCCCGTGTCTATGCCCGTGTGGACAAATATAAGCCATTTAATAGGCCAATTTGCCACCCTAATTTTGGGTCTTTCCTACATGATTAAAACCAAACATTTTATACCAAATTCTCAGCCAATTCAAAACTAAACCATACATCATTCATGCCATATCATTAACAACAAATTTTATCCTTTTTAGCCAATTTCAAACATACCAAAAATCACATAACAAACTCATTTATTCTAACATATCCTTATCTCAATATTTCACATCCAATCTCTTGCTAAAATCAAACGATTTCAATAACCAAATCACATTATCAACTTACCAATATGACCACTTCTCACTAGGTCATATATATACACCAAACTTATCATATATCAAAATCAAACCATAAGTTCAACCATAATCTAGCCATATCACATGGCATGATATATACATTACAAAACATATTAAAATACTTCTAGCCTATACATGCCATATGCCATATATATAACTCTCAAAATGGTACCAAAATAGTTATCGGATAGTGTGAATGAGTTGCTGACGATCCCCAGATTCAAGCTAGCTTTACAACATTGTAAAACAGAGAACATTTCACACAGTAAGCTTCCTAGCTTAGTAAGTTCATACTGAAAATAATCAACAGTTTATATAATACAAAACATCAAATAATAAACACTTAATAGCTCACAAATCATCTGTAAATTCTATTCCATTATGTTTAATATGTTCATACAAATTCATCAAACTTCATACACAAAATATCAACTACCACATAGGTATCGTACATACCTAAAATTTCCCATATTTATTCATTTCATTCTCACCTCTCGTTCAAATACATTAATTCTTTTGGAAGTCTTTCCATACTTTAAGAATTGGTACACTTAGTGCTTTAATGGTTAGCCAAAGCCATAACGATTCTGCACACTTAGTGCCATCTCAAATAACCGAAGTTATCTCGGTATCGCACACTTAGTTCCTCATATAGCCGAAGCTATTCCAAGTCGCACACTTAGTGCCAAACATAGTTGTTTTATCATCGTACTCAAACCATATACAAATATATACTATTTATGCATTATCAAAGCATTAGAACATAATTGTAACATCATTTACAACGTACGAACTTACCTCGTACCCGGGATTGATAATTTAGATCGTTTACTCGATAACCTTCGATTTCCCTCGATCTAAATCTAAATTCTTCCTTTCCTGATCTATATGTATTCAAAATTAACCCTTTTATTCAACAAATCATTCAATTCAATCCATAAACACATATTTAGGTCATTTTACAAATTAACCATCACATTGTCACATTTTATCACTTTAGTCCCTAATTCATAAAATCAAAAAATACACATAATTTATTTATACACATGTTAGGCCAAATATTCACTTACTCATAGAAGCCCACACATTTCATTTATTTCATATTTTAGTCCCTCAAAATCTCATTTTCATAATTTAGTCCAAATTACTCAAATTCATCAAAAATCTCAATACAAAACATATGTATCTATCATCAAGCTTCCATATTTCATCAACTAACATTACAAAACTCACAAAATCAACAATGGCTTTACTCAAAATCATCATCCAAATTATAAATTTAGGCATGGTCTTGATAGAACACAAAGCAACGATCACAAAAACGTAGAAATTATAAAAAACCGAACAAAACTCATACCTTAATCAAGCTTCAACCATAGCTGAATGAAAACCTAGCCTTTAGCTTTCTTCTTTTCTAATTTTCGGTCTAAAATGATGATAATAAGGATGATTTTATGTTTTGTTTCATTTAATATAACTTTAATACATCAATTACCATTTTACCCTTGGCTTAATAACTTATAAAACATTAATATTAAGGTCATAAATGTCCACTTACCATATAAATGGTTTCTTAACAACATAAGGACCTCTCTTTTATAAAGACATAGCAAATAGACACTTTTAACATATGGAACCCTACTTTTGCATTTTCTGCGATTAGGTTCTTTTTGCAAATTAAACACACAAACAATCAAATTTTCACACGTAACTTTCATAGATATCAATTCACATATAATAAGCACGAAAAAATAATATTAAAATATTTTCTGACTCAGATTTGTTGTCCCGAAACCATTATTCTGACTAGGGTCTAAATCGGGCTGTTAAAACTCTCCCCCTTAGGGATTTTCTTCCCCGAAAATCTTACCAGTGAATAGATTCGGATATTGCTGTCTTATAGTATCTTCAGGCTCCCACGTAACCTCTTGAACTCCGTGACGATGCCACATAACTTTTACTAATGGAATTTTCTTGTTTAGAAGTTTTTTAATTTTGTGAGCTAAGATACAGATCGGTTCTTCATCATGAGACATATCAAAATGAATTTCAATCTCAATCAGGGAAATGACATGCAAAGGATCTGATCTGTATCTTCATAGCATCGATACATGAAATACATTATGTATCTTTTCTAACTCAGACGACAATGCTAGCTAATAAACTACTAGTCCAATTCACTCGATAATCTCATACAGCCCGATGAATCTCGGACGCAATTTGCCTTTTCTACCTAACTGAAGTACTTTCTTCCACGAAGATACTTTCAGAAACACTTTGTCACCGATCTCAAATTCAATGTCTTTTCTTTTCAAATCTGCATACGATTCATGGCTACTTTCAGACTATCACGTATTACTTTCACTTTTTCTTCTATTTCTCTGATCAAATCAACCCCGTGGATCTTATTCTCGCTAAGCTCAGTCCAATACAAAGGTGTACGGCATTTACGGCCATATAAGGCTTCGTATGGTGCCATTTTAATGCTCGATTGAAAACTATTATTATAAGCGAATTTAATCAATGGAAAATATTGTTTCCATGTACCTTCAAACTCAAGAATGCAACATATCAACATATCCTCAAGTATCTGAATAATCCGCTCAGATTGACCATCCGTCTGTGGGTGAAAAGGAGTGCTAAAGTGTAGTTTTGTACCTAATTCATCTTGCAGTTTCTTCCAAAACCGTAATGTGAACCTCGGATCTCTATCCGAAACAATAGAAATAGCTACTCCGTGCAATCTCACAATTTGAGAAATGTACAACTCAGCAAGCTTATCAAGTGAATAATCTGTGCAAACCAAAATGAAATGAGCCAAATTCATCAATCGATCAACTACAGCCCAAATCGCATCTTTCTTTCTCAGAGATAGGGGCAAACCTGAAATAAAATCCATCGTCACTCTATCTCATTTCCACTCTGGAATCATAATCGGTTGTAACAAACCGGATGAAACCTGATGTTCAGCTTTAACTTGCTGACAAATTAAGCATTTTAAAACAAATTCTGAGATATCTCGTTTCATACCATGCCACCAATCAAGCTGTTTTAGATCATTATACATTTTAGTACTACCCGGATGAACAAATAACTGACTGCTATGAGCTTCGTTCAAAATCATTTGAATCAACTCTGGATTTCTCAGAACACAAATCCGATCTTGGAATTTCAAACAATCATGATTATCAACTCGAAATTCTAAATCAGAATCCAAATCACACTGGGCTTGTTTCACTATAATCTCATTATCAACCTTCTGAGCATCAATAATCTGTTGTAACAACAACGGTCTCGCTTTTAGTTCAGCTGAAACTGAACTATCATCAGATAAAGCTAAATGAGCATTCATGGCACGTAAAGCAAACAATGATTTTTGACTCAAAGCATTAGCAACTACATTTGCTTTTCCCGGATGATAATCAACAACAAACTCGTAGTCTTTTAGCAATTCTAGCAATCTTCTCTATCACAGATTCGAATCTTTCTGAGTCATCAAGTATATTAGGCTTTTGTGATCAGAATAAATGTGACATTTCTCACCGAACAGATAGTGGTGCCAAATTTTCAAAGCAAATATAACCGTAGCTAACTCAAGGTCGTGCGTCAGATAGTTCTTTTCATGTGGCTTTAACTGTCTCAAAGCATAGGCTATGACCTTGCCTTCCTGCATCAAAATGCAGTCCAAACCGTTCAACGATGCATCACTGTAGATCACAAATTCTTTACCTGATTCTGGTTGTACTAACACCAGAGCTTCAGTTAATAAAGCTTTCAACTGATCAAAGCTTTCTGACACTTTTTAGTCCAATCAAATTTCACATCTTTCTGAAGCAGTTTCATCAACGGAGTTGCGATCATAGAAAAACCTTTTACAAACTATTGATAATAACCAGCAGGTCCCAGAAAACTAAGGACTTCAGAAACATTTCTCGGAGGCTTCCAATCTAATATTGCCAAAATCTTGCTCGAATGAACCCGAATGCCAGATGTCGACACAACATGTCCGAGAAAAATGACTTCTTGTAGCCAAAACTCACATTTACTAAACTTCGCATACAATTTCTTATCTCGCAAAGTCTGTAGCACTATTCTCAAATGTTCGGCATGCTCAATTTCATCATGCGAATAAATCAAAATATCATCAATGAATATGACAACAAATCGATCTAAATATGGTCTAAAAATTCTGTTCATCAAATCCATAAAAGCAGCAGGTGCATTTGTTAATCTGAACGGCATAACCAAGAACTCATAGTGTCCGTACCTTGTTCGGAAAGCAATTTTTGGAATGTCTGAATCTTTTACTCTCAACTGATAATAACCCGATCTCAAATCTATCTTCAAAAACACAGTAGCTCTTTTCAACTGATCAAACAAATCATCAATTCGGGGCAGAGGATATTTATTCTTGATAGTCACTTTGTTCAACTAACGATAAACAATGCACATTCTCATCGTGCCGTATTTCTTTTTCACAAACAGAATAGGTGCACCCCAAGGTGAGAAGCTCGGTCGTGCAAATCCTCTATTGGTCAACTATTGCAACTGAGAATTTAATTCTTTTAACTCGGTCAGAGCCATTCTATACGAATCTATCGATATCGAAGTAGTTTCTGGCACTAACTTGATGCCAAATTCAACTTCTCGAATTGGAGGAAATCCCGAAAGTTCTTCAGCAAACACATCAGAGAATTCACAGACAACTGGCACTGATTCTATTTTCTTTCCTGTCATTTTCAAATCAATCACATAGGCATAGTAGGCTTCACAACCCTTTCTCACAAAACTCAAAGCTTTCATCAAAGATATCACAACCGGTAACCCATTCAAATCACTAGATTCAATTTGAACTATTTCATCATTCTTGCATCTCAAATCAATAGTTTTCTGTTTGCAATTCACAATGGCATCATGCAAAGTTAACCAATCCATACCAAAAATTATATCAAACTCATCAAAATGCAATAACATCAGATCGGCTAGAACACAAATGTCTCGAAACATTAACGAACAATTCTTGCACACTTTGTCAACTAAAACACTTTTACCTAGTGGGTTTGATACTCTAATCATGAATTTAGTAGAATCTAGTGGTAAAGTCTTACTGTTCACTAAGTTCATGCATATATAAGAATGCATTGATCCAGGATCTATCAATGCAATCACAGAAGTATCATAAAGTGGGAAAGTACCAGTTATAACATCGGGAGACAAAGCTCCCTTACGGGCACAAATGTCATAGGCTCTGGCAGGTGCTCTAGCGTCGGACCGAATAGCAGTGTCTTTAGTCCCTCTTTGACTACCACTCAAATTTCCAGTATTTTTGGGAGGTCTACCTCTAGCTGCAGTGTTACTCTGCCTCGTATTCAGAGAATTATCTTTTTCAGCTAACTCTGGGAAATCTTTTATAAAGTGATCTTGTGAACCACTACTGTAACAAACTTTGTTATTACTTTTCCCCCAGCAATCACCAAAATGTCATCTTCCACATTGTTGACATTCAGGCTTAACATCTTTTATGTTACCAACGCTTGATACTAATGTGGTTTGAGCTTTAGGATTAGTGTAATGCTTCCCGCGATCTCTACTCTGATATCTCGTTGAAGCTGTCGATCGATTAAAGTAATCTCTTGATTTTTTCGACGAAAAATGATAAGATTTACTCATCGATCTCTTTCTCGAATCTTTAGCCTCTGAATCAGCTTTTCTCTTTTCTTTACTAAGATCTTCGGCTTTACAGGCCCTCTTAACCAGTACTAACAATTCTTTCAATTCAAGTATCCCGACTAACAGTTTTATGTCTTTGTTCAATCCATCAACAAATCTTTTACACATGATCTCTTCAGTAGACACATATTCTCAGGCATATTTACTTAAATGCACGAATTCTCTTTCATACTCAGTAGCAATCATCCGGCCTTGTTTCAATTCCAGAAACTCTTTATTTTTCTGATCGAGGAATCCCTGGCTTATGTACTTTTTCTAGAACTCGGTCTGAAAGAATTCACAGGTCAATGTTTTCCACCAGTGATATGCATTATCTCTAAGCAAGGATACCACGCATTTGATACATTCATCTGGAGTACAAGAAAACTCATCGAATACTCGGATAGTATTCTCAAGCCAAAACTTAGCCCTCTCGGCATCATCATCAACTGTAGCTCAAAATTCTTTAGCCCCATGTTTACGAATCTTATCAACAGGTGGCTTACTCAATCGAATCAGACCTATTACTTGTGGCACAACTGGGACTTGTTGAGGAACAAGTGGGGGTGGAGGTTGTTGAGCAGCCGGATTCGTTCGAATGAATTTTGTGAACCACTCAGTCATCATTTGGAAGAAAGATTGCTTGGCCTCTCTTCCCTGACTACTAGATGTCGGCTTAAATTCAACCAGCACTGCTCCTTGAGCGGGAGTAGGTGCATTGCTTTTAACATTATCAACTATCACTCGTTCAGGATCCATTTGCTATATGAAAAACACATTTCAAATATCAGGAATCGTCACACTATCGTAGTTATATATATATGGCATGTATAACTAGAGTTTCACTCGCTATGTTAGTCCTAGAATCGACTAAATCGTAGCTCTGATACTAACCAAATGTAATACCACTAACCCGTATCCATTGCCGGACTAAGGTTAAGAGGCATTATCGAACATATCAACATATTTAGCATTCATTTCACAATCATCATAGCACCATAATTATAAATCATTGCAGAGCCCCTTACCTAAGTCAATGAGACCTTAAACACACTTTAAAAAGGGGTCGGGTCTAAACCGAGCTCATACAAAATTTTTTAAAACTTAAACATTTTTTCAGGGTTACAGAGGCCACACGCCCATGTGAACAGGCCGTGTGCCTTACACAACATTAGATACGCCTGTGTGTCTAGGCTGTGGCAAAACAAGGCATACATACTGACTTGTCCACACGACCACATGACACGCCCATGTGCCCGGTCGTGTGAAAATTAGGGAGCCTACTGACTTGGGTCACACGGCCGACCACACGACCATGTGCCAGCCTGTGTGCCACACACGACAAATAGACACACCTATGTGTCTTGGCCATGTCAAAACTGTAGGATATACTAATTCAAAATTCTAGTGTACCCCAGAGGACACATGGTCGTGCAACATAACCATGTGTCACACACAGCTGAGACAGACGCCCGTGTCTCTGCCCGTGTGGACAAAAATAGGCCATTTACAAGGCCAATTTGCCACCCTAATTTTGGGTCTTTCTTACATGATTAAAACCAAACATTTTATTCCAAATTCTCAGCCAATTCACAACTAAAACATACATCATTCATGCCATTTCATTAACAACAAATTTTATCCTTTTTAACCAATTTCAAACATATCAAAAATCACATAACAAACTCATTTATTCTAACATATCCTTATCTCAATATTTCACATCCAATCTCTTGCTAAAATCAAACCATCTCAATAACTAAATCACATTACCAACTTACCAAATTAACCATTTCTCACTAGGTCATATATATACACCATACATATCATATATCAAAATCAAACCATAAGTTCAACCATAATCTAGCCAAATCACATGGCATGATATACACATTACAAAACATATTCAAATACTTCTAACCTATACATGCCATATACCATACATATAACTCTCAACATGGTACCAAAATAGATGTCAGATAGTGTGAATGAGTCACTGATGATCCCTAGATTCGAGCTAGCTTTATAACACTGTAAAGTAGAGAACATTTCACACAGTAAGCTTCATAGCTAAGTAAGTTCACGCCGAAAATAATCAACAGTTTATATAATACGAAACATCAAATAATAAACACTTAGTAGCTCATAAATCATCGATCAATTCTATTCTATTACATTTAACATGTTCATACAAATTCATCAAACTTCATACACATAATATCAACTACCACATAAGTATCGTACATACCTGAACTTTCCTGTATTTATTCATTTCATTCTCAACTCTCGTTCAAATACATTAATTCTTTCAAAAGTCTTTCTATGATTTAAGAATTCATACACTTAGTGCTTAAATGATTAGCTGAAGCTGTAATGATTCCGCACACTTAGTGCCATCTCAAATAACCGAAGTTATCTCAGTATCGCACACTTAGTGCCTCATATAGCCGAAGCTATTCTAATTCACACACTTAGTGCCAAACATAGTCGCTTTATCATCAAACTCAAACCATATACAAATATATACTATTTATGCATTATCAAAGCATTAGAACATAATTATAACATCATTTATCACGTACGAACTTACCTCGTACTCGGGATTGATAATCCGGATTGTTTACTCGATAACCTTCGATTTCCCTCGATCTAAATTCGAATTCTTCCTTTCTTAATCTATATGTATTCAAAATTAACCCTTTTATTGAAAAAATATTCAATTAAATCAATAAACACATATTTAGGGCATTTTACAAATTAACCCTTACATTTTCACATTTTATCACTTTAGTCTCTAATTCACAAAATCACAAAATACACATAATTTCTTTATACACATATTAGGACGAATATTCAATTAGCTCATACAAGCCCACGCATTTCATTTTTTTTCACATTTTAGTCCCTCAAAATCTCATTTTCATAATTTAGTCCAAATTGCTCAAATTTATCAAAAATCCCAATACTAAATGTAACACCCCAAACCCGGCCTGGAAGTTTGGCTCGAATCTGGCGTGTCACATTGAAGTGTTTTTCGGAAACCATGTTTCCATTAAAAACCCTTCTTAATAATTAAAAACTTGTACCCTTTTTAAACCTTGTTAGAAAACCTCAGCTGAATAACATTCTTAACAACATTGTAAAAAATCCTGGCAGTTGCGGAAGCTTAATTTAAAAACAATTGTGGTTACGTGATGTTTTGAACAACAGTAGTTGCTTTGGAAAACCGTGTTCAAATACTAGCAATTATAAGAACAATAAATAAAATTCCAAATTTGAAATCCAGAAAATTACAACGGCTTTACTACAACCCACATAAAAACATTTAAAAGCAATAATCAAAACTATAACATAAACAGTGTGTGTGGCTTCCTCCGAGCCCCTCGCAACTCTGATCCGTCTAAGGCTGGAAATTACCTGAAAGGTTAATAAACGGGGTGAGTTTACGAAAACTCAGTGTGAAATTCCCTACTATAAAAGAATTAAAAGTCTGGCCCCAGCCTTACTTACAGTTTCAGTATCAGTTAGGCCTTAGCCCACTATAACAGACAGTACCAAATAGGCTTTAACCTATTACAGAATAAGAAACATTATCAGAACTAGAATCAGAATTAGAATCAGAATCAGAATCAGGTGACAGAACTAGAATCAGAATCAGAATTAGGTGACAGAATTAGAATCAGAATTAGTATCAGGTAACAGAATCAAAATCAGAATGTGAATGCAATCCCAACCCAATCCAGCCGTATACACCCCCGTACCAACCTTACACCATGTGGGGAGACTACTCGACCCACCCAACCGCTACACACCACAGAAATTGCAGCGAGGCTACCAGATATTGTGACGAAGTCACAAGATACAGATATTGTGGTTAGGCCACCAGAATAGATATATATATGTGGCGAAGCCACCAGATTGCAGCGAGGCTGCCAGATATTGTGACAAAGTCACCAGAACAGATATATGTGGCGAGGCCACTAGATTGCAGCGAGGCTGCCAGAACGCTTCCTCCATCAATATAACCCATATCCCATGCAACAGATATACATGTCATGGCATACAACATACAGAATCAGAATATCATGTCCATATTTGAATCAAACAATCACAGTCAAGTCATTCACAATCAAATCCGTTAACCACACAGTCCCAGTCAGTCACTTGCCCACAAAGGCAAAATAATCTTTTAACACCCTAGGGGTAAAATGGTAATTTTATAAATCAAGGGTAAAATGGTAATTTTGTAAATCGAGGGTAAAACAGTAATTTTTTAAATTGAGGGTAAAACAGTAATGTAACACCCTGAATTTGGGCCTAGAAATTTTGGGCCTTGAGCATGGGAGCGGTTGAAGGCAGCTTATAATATTCTGTTGTGCGTGAAAATTTCGTAGTTGAAGGCTTGTTTTAGTGGTTAAGTGTGCTGAGAAGTGTTGGAGAAGTCCTGGGTTCAAACCTGGACTCTAGCAAAAATTTTGGTTTAAGGTGAATCAAACACTGGGTGTAGTAGGTAGGCCTTAAGAATATTGTTGGAGAAATTGTGACACAAAAAGCCTTGTGGCTTAGTGGCAAGTAGCGTGTGGAGCATTTAAGGGGAGGCATGGGTTCGAATCCCATGGCAAGCAAAGAGCATTTATTTTGCTAACAGGGGGCAACAATAGTTGGTGTTGAATTTAAACTCTGATGATGAAGGGATCCCACATCGGGAAGCTAACATAAGAGTGGATGCGAAGTTGGCTTTAAATAGAGAGAACCATGAGGAGAGTAAAGTTACCCTTCTTAGCTGATCCCTTTCGCTTTGTGGCGTGCTCGGTTGGGTTGGGCGCCAGCTAAGAGTGCTCGGAGCGTGGATTAACTCCAATCTCCAATCAGGTGTGTATTTCTCACTACTCTAGCTGTAGGGTGGCTACTTCGGGCCGCGATGGGCCGAAAGGGGCCATGTGGGCCCAATGGGCTTACGAGCCCAATTGGATAAGTTGTTTGATTGTGTAGTAAATATTAGACTAGGCTAGGTGAATCTCATATCTGTGGCTAGATTTGGACTAAAAGGGCTACACGAGCGTGTGGGCCCATTTGGGTTGAGAAGGGCTTTAGGCCCATTCGTATTGTTATCCCTGTTTAGAATACTTTGGTTTACCAAATTACCAAAATACCCTCGATTAGAAAAATTACCAAAATACCCTTGATTCGTAAAATTATTGAAATACCCTTGGTTTGTAAAATTACCAAAATACCCTCGATTAGCAAAATTACCAAAATACCCTTGGTTTGTAAAATTACCAAAATACCCCTAGTTTGTAAAATTACCAAAATACCCTTGATTTGTAAAATTACCGAAATACCCTCGATTTGTAAAATTACTAAAATACCTTCGATTTGCAAAATTACTAAAATACCCCGATTTGAAAAATTACTAAAATACCTTCAACTTGTAAAATTACCAAAGTACCCACGATTTACAAAATTATCGTTTTACCCTCGATTTACAAAATTACCGAAACAACCCTATAGGGTAGAATTACCGAAATACCCCTGTAGGGAAGAATTATCGAAATACCGCTATAGGGTAGAATTATCAAAATACCCCTATATGGTAGAATTACTGAAATACCCCTATAGGGTAAATTACCAAAATACCCCTATATGGTAGAATTACTGAAATACCCCTGTAGGGTAGAATTATCGAAATACCCCTGTAGGGTAGAATTATCGAAATACCCCTCTAGGGTAGAATTACTGAAATACCCCTGTAAGGTAGAATTATCGAAATACCCCTGTAGGGTAGAATTACCGAGATACCCTCGTGGGTTAAAATTATTATTTTGCCCCTAGGGTGTTAAATGACTGTTTTTCCCTTGTGGGCAAGTGACTGACTTGGACTATGTGGTTGACAGATTTGATTGTGAATATATGTTGGTGATATGTATGACTTGATTGTGATTGTTTGATTCAAATATGGGCATGACATTCTGCATACATGACATGTTGCATGGGTTGGGATTTCGTACGGAGGAAGATCTGATCTGTTAAGGTCGCACGGGTCGCCCGAGACGACTGTGGACCGATCGATGGCTGAGTGCCGACCATGTTACCGAAGGCTGTGTGCCGTTATTGTGGGCTTCGTATTGATATTGTGGGCTTCGTGCTGATTATAGACCCCTTATCGATGGCTCTGTGCCAAACTAAATATGGCTTCGTGCCATCTTGACTATGGCTTCGTGCCAAACGTATTTACCTGCAGCTATGTGCCTAACATATTTTTTTAACGACTCTGTGTCGATCATATTTATCGAAAGCTGTGTGCCAGTTATATTACCGTCACTGATGGCTATGTGCTGAAGTTATTACAGTTATCGATGGCTTTGTGCCACGTATTCTGTTAAGTGGCTTTGCCACATTATCTGATTCTGGTGGCTATGCCACAAATATCTGTTCTGGTGGCTCTGGCAAAATATCTGTATCTGGTGACTCTATCACAATATCTGTTCTGGCAGGCATGTTGCAAATCTTGTGGAGTGTAGGGCTGGGTGGGTTGAGCTGTTCCCCACATGGAGTGTAGGGTTGGTACGGGGGTGTATACGGCTGGATTGGGTTGGGATTGCATTCACATTCTGATTTTGATTCTGTTACTTGATACTAATTCTGATTCTGATTCTGATTCTGATTCTAATTCTGATTCTAGTTCTAATTATGTTTCTTATTCTGTAATGGGTTAAAGCCCATCTGGTACTGTCTGTTATAGTGGGCTAAGGCCCAATTGATACTGAAACTGTAAGTAAGGCTGGGGTCAGACTTTTAATTCTTTTATATGACTGACTGTTCCTTTTTAGTAGGGCATTTCACACTGAGTTTTCGTAAACTCACCCCATTTATTAACCTTTCAGGTAATTTCCAGCCTTAGACGGATCGGAGCTGCGAGGGACTCGGAGGAAGCCACACACACTGTTTATTTTATAGTTTTGATTATTACTTTTAAATGTTTTATGTGGGTTGTAGTAAAGTCGTTGTAATTTTCTGGATTTCAAATTTGAAATTTTATTTATTGTTCTTATAATTTGTAGTATTAGAACACAGTTTTTCCAAAGCAACTACTGTTGTTCAAAATATCACGTATCCGTAATTATTTTTAAATTAAGCTTCTGCAACTGCCAAGATTTTTACAAAGTTGTTAAGAATGTTATTTAGCTGAGGTTTTTTAACAAGGTTTAAAAAGGGTATAAGTTTTTTTATTACGAAGGGTTTTTAATGGAAACATGGTTTTCGAAAAATACTTTAATGTGACACGCTAGATTCGAACCAAACTTCCAGGCCGGGTTTGGGGTGTTACATTTAGTGGTATCAGAGCCAAGTTGCAACAACTCGGCTGTGGATTGGGTTTTCAAAGGTTGAATTTTAGAAAATTACTTTCAACCACGTGGTCAGTTTGAAAAATTTCTCTTAAAAAGTGTGGCACACCGAGTCTCCGGCACCGAATCCGTAAGTCTTCTAAATACTTTTGTCTATTTAGAAATTGAAATACTGTGGATTCCTTAAATATTGGTCTGAATTTAAATTTGGTATTTATTTTATGTGGATGTGATGTTTGGATATAGAAATTGTATATATGTGTGATAAATATGTGTCTGCTTCAGTGAATAAGTGTTGTATGTATGAGATGTTTCAAGTTCTGGTTGAAGTGTGATAGTGATGTAGGATCAGAGTGCGCAGCGGTAGCGTAGTGGGGTAGATGTTACACGACCACCCTATTAGATGGAAATTTCAGGGATGAAATTTCTTTAAGGGAGGTAGAGTTGTAACACCCTGAATTTGGGCCTAGAAGTTTTGGGCCTTGAGCATGGGTGCGGTTGAAGGCAGCTTATAATATTCTGTTGTACGTGAAAATTTCGTAGTTGAAGGCTTGTTTTAGTGGTTAAGTGTGCTGAAAAGTGTTGGAGAAGTCCTGGGTTCAAACCTGGACTCTAGCAAAAAATTTGGTTTAAGGTGAATCAAACCCTGGGTGTAGTAGGTAGGCCTTAAGAATATTGTTGGAGAAATTATGACACAAAAAGCCTTGTGGCTTAGTGGCAAGTAGCATGTGGAGCATTTAAGGGGAGGCATGGGTTCAAATCCCATGGCAAGCAAAGAGCATTTATTTTGCTAACAGGGGGCGGCAAGAGTTGGTGTTGAATTTAAACTCTGATGATGGAGGGATCCCACATCGGGAAGCTAACATAAGAGTGGATGCGAAGCTGGCTTTAAATAGAGAGAACCGTGAGGAGAGTAAAGGTACCCTTCTTGGCTGATCCCTTTCGCTTTGTGGCATGCTCGGTTAGGTTGGGCGCCAGCTAAGAGTGCTCGGAGCGTGGATTAACTCCAGTCTCCAACCAGGTGTGTATTTCTCACTACTCTAGCTGTAGGATGGCTACTTCGGGCCACGATAGGCCGAAAGGGGCAATATGGGCCCAATGGGCTTACGAGCCCAATTGGATAAGTTGTTTGATTGTGTAGTAAATATTGGACTAGGCTAGGTGAATCTCATATCTGTGGCTAGATTTGGGCTAAAAGGGCTACAGGAGCGTGTGGGCTTATTTGGGTCGAGAAGGGCTTTAGGTCCATTCGTATTGTTATCCTTGTTTAGAATACTTTAGTTTACTAAATTACCAAAATACCCTCGATTAGCAAAATTACCAAAATACCCTCGATTAGCAAAATTATTGAAATACCCTTGGTTTGTAAAATTACCAAAATACCCTCGATTAGCAAAATTATGAAAATACCCTTGGTTTGTAAAATTACCAAAATACCCCTAGTTTGTAAAATTACCAAAATACCCCTGATTTGTAAAATTACCGAAATACCCCCGATTTGCAAAATTATTGAAATACCTCCGATTTGTAAAATTACTGAAATACCCCAATTTGTAAAATTACTAAAATACCTTTGACTTGTAAAATTACCAAAGTACCATCGATTTACAAAATTACCATTTTTCCCTCGATTTACAAAATTATCAAAACAACCCTGTAAGGTAGAATTACCGAAATACAACTGTATGGTAGAATTATTGAAATACCTCTGTAGGGTAGAATTATCGAAATACCCCTCTAGGGTAGAATTACTGAAATACCTCTGTAAGGTAGAATTATCGAAATACCCCTGTAGGGTAGAATTATCGAGATACCCCTCTAGGGTAGAATTACTAAAATACCCCTGTAAGGTAGAATTATCGAAATACCCTCTAGGGTAGAATTATCGAGATACCCTCTTGGGGTAAAATTACTATTTTGCTCCAAGGGTGTTAAATGACTGTTTTTCCCTTGTGGGCAAGTGACTGACTTGGACTATGTGGTTGACGGATTTGATTGTGAATATATGTTGGTGATATGAATGACTTGATTGTGATTGTTTGATTCAAATATGGGCATGACATTCTGCATACATGACATGTTGCATGGGTTGGGATTTCGTACGGAGGAAGATCTGATCTGTTAAGGTCACACGGGTCGCCCGAAACGACTGTGGACCGATCGATGGCTGAGAGCCGATCATGTTATCAAAGGCTGTGTGGCGTTATTGTGGGCTTCGTATTGATATTGTGGGCTTTGTGCCGATTATAGACCTGTTATCGATGGCTCTGTGCCAACCTAAATATGGCTTCGTGCCATCTTGACTATGGCTTCGTGCCAAACGTATTTACCTATGGCTATGTGCCTAACATATTTTTGATGACTCTGTGTCGATCATATTTACCGAAGGCTGTGTGCCAGTTATATTACCGTCACTGATGGCTATGTGTCGAAGTTGTAACAGTTATCGATGGCTTTATGCCACGTATTCTGTTAAGTGGCTTTGCCACATTATCTGATTCTGGTGGCTATGCCACAAATATCTGTTCTAGTGGCTCTGCCAAAATATCTGTATCTAGTGACTCTATCACAATATCTGTTCTGGAAGCCATGTTGCAAATTCTATGGAGTGTAGGGTTGGGTGGGTTGAGCTATTCCCCACATGGAGTGTAGGGTTGGTACGGGGGTGTATATGGCTGGATTGGGTTGGGATTGCATTCACATTCTGATTTTGATTCTGTTACCTGATACTAATTCTGATTTTAATTCCGTCACCTGATTTTGATTTTGATTCTGATTCTAGTTCTGATAATGTTTCTTATTCTGTAATGGGTTAAAGCCCATCTGGTATTGTCTGTTATAGTGGGCTAAGGCCCAATTGATACTGAAACTGTAAGTAAGGCTGGGGCCAGACTTTTAATTCTTTTATATGACTGACTGTTCCTTTTTAGTAGGGGATTTCACACTGAGTTTTCGTAAACTCACCCCATTTATTAACCTTTCAGGTAATTTCCAGCCTTAGACGGATCGGAGCTGCGAGGGGCTCGGAGGAAGCCACACACATTGTTTATTTTATAGTTTTGATTATTACTTTTAAATGTTTTATGTGGGTTGTAGTAAAGCCATTGTAATATTCTGGATTTCAGATTTGAAATTTTACTTATTGTTCTTATAATTGGTAGTATTAGAACACGATTTTTCCAAAGCAACTACTGTTGTTCAAAACATCATGTATCCGCAATTATTTTTAAATTAAGCTTCTGCAACTGCCAAGATTTTTACAAAGTTGTTAAGAATGTTATTTAGCTGAGGTTTTCTAACAAGGTTTAAAAGGGTATAAGGTTTTTTTTATTAAGAAGGGTTTTTAATGGAAACATGGTTTTCGAAAAATACTTCAATATGACATACTAGATTCGAGCCAAACTTCCAAGTCGGGTTTGGGGTGTTACAAGTAATTTTGTAAATCGAGGGTAAAATAGTAATTTTGTCAATCGAGGGTAAAACGATAATTCTGTAAATTAAGAGTAAAATAGTAATTTTGCAAATCGAGGGTAAAACGGTAATTCTGTAAATCGAGGGTAAAATAGTAATTTTGTAAATCGAGGTATTTTGGTAATTTTAAAAACTAGGGGTATTTTGGTAATTTTACAAACTAGGGTATTTTGGTAATTTTATAAACCAAGGGTATTTTGGTAATTCTACCCTACAGGGGCATTTCAGTAATTCTACCCTACGAGGGTATTTCAATAATGCTAGCCTACAGATATGAGATTCACATAGTCCAACCCAATATTTACTACACAGTCAAACAACTTATCCAATTGGGCCCGTAGACCCATTAGGCCCACATGGCCCCTTTCGGCCAATTGCGGCCCGAAGTAGCCATCCTACATCTAGAGTAGTAAGAAATACACACCTGATAGGAGATTGGAGTTAATCCGCGCTTTGAGCACTCTTAGCCGACGCCCAACCCAAACGAGCACGCCATAAAGCAAAATGGATCAGCCAAGAAAGGTACCTTTACTCTCCTCATGGTTCTCTCTATTTAAAGCCAGCTTCGCATCCACTCTTATGTTAGCTCACCGATGTGGGATCCCTCCATCATCAGAGTTTAAATTCAACACCAACTCTTGCCACCCCCTGTTAGCAAAATAAATGCTCTTTGCTTTCATGGGATTCGAACCCATGCCTCCCCTTAAATACTCCACACGCTACTTGCTATTAAGCCACAAGGCTTTTTGTGTCACAATTTCTCCAACAATACTCTTAAGGCCTACCTACTACACCCAGGGTTTGATTCACCTTAAACCAAAATTTTTGCTAGAGTCCAGGTTTGAACCCAGGACTTCTCCAACACTTCTCAGCACACTTAACCACTAAAACAAGCCTTTCATTAACGAAATTTACATGCACAATAGAATATTACAAGCTGCCTTCAACCGTTCCCATGCTTAAGGCCTAAAACTTCTAGGCCCAAATTCAGGGTGTTATAACTCTACCTCCCTTAAAGAAATTTTGTCCCCGAAATTTCCATCTAACAGGGTGGTTGTGTAACATCTTCCCCACTACGCTACCGCTGCGCACTCTGATCCTACTATCACTATCATACTTCAACTAGAACTTGAAACATCTCATACATACAACACTTATTCACTGAAGCGGACACATATTTATCACACATATATACAATTTCTATATCTAAACATCACATCCACATAAAATAAATACCAAATTTAAATTCAGACCAATATCTAAAAAATTCACAGTATTTCAATTTCTAAACAGACAAAAGTATTCAGAAGACTTACGGATTCAGTGCCGGAGACTCGGTGTGCCACACTTTTTAAGAGAAATACTTCAAACTAAGCACGTGGTTGAAAATAATTTTTTGAACTTCAACCTTTGAAAACCCAATCCACAGCCCAATTGTTGCAACCCAGGCTCTGATACCACTAAATGTAACACCCCAAACCCGGCTTGGAAGTCTGGCTCGAATTTGGCGTGTCACATTGAAGTGTTTTTCGGAAACCATGTTTCCATTAAAAACCCTTCTTAATAATTAAAAACTTGTACCCTTTTTAAACCTTGTTAGAAAACCTCAGCTGAATAGCATTCTTAACAACTTTGTAAAAAATCTTAGTAGTTGCAGAAGCTTAATTTAAAAACAATTACGGTTACGTGATGTTTTGAACAACAGTAGTTGCTTTGGAAAACCGTGTTCTAATACTAGAAATTATAATAACAATAAATAAAATTCCAAATTTGAAATCCAGAAAATTACCACATAAAAACATTTAAAAGCAATAATCAAAACTATAACATAAATAGTGTGTGTGGCTTCCTCCGAGCCCCTCGCAGCTCCGATCCGTCTAAGGCTGGAAATTACCTGAAAGGTTAATAAACGGGGCGAGTTTACAAAAACTCAGTGTGAAATCCCTTACTATAAAAGAATTAAAAGTCTGGCCCCAGCCTTACTTACAGTTTCAGTATCAATTGGGCCTTAGCCCACTATAACAGACAGTACCAGATGGGCTTTAACCCATTACAGAATAAGAAACATTATCAGAACTAGAATCAGAATTAGAATCAGAATCAGAATCAGGTGACAGAATCAGAATCAGAATCAGAATTAGGTGACAGAATTAGAATCAGAATCAGTATCAGGTAACAGAGTCAAAATCAAAATGTGAATGCAATCCCAACCCAATCCAGCCGTATACACCCCCGTACCAACCTTACACCATGTGGGGAGACTACTCGACCCACCCAACCGCTACACACCACAAAAATTGCAGCGAGGCTGCCAGATATTGTGACGAAGTCACAAGATACAGATATTGTGGCTAGGCCACCAGAACAGATATATATATGTGGCGAAGTCACCAGATTGCAGCGAGGCTGCCAGATATTGTGACGAAGTCACCAGAACAGATATATGTGGCGAGGCCACTAGATTGCAGCGAGGCTGCCAGAATGCTTCCTCCATCAATATAACCCATATCCCATGCAACAGATATACATGTCATGGCATACAACATACAGAATCAGAATATCATGTCCATATTTGAATCAAACAATCACAGTCAAGTCATTCACAATCATATCCGTTAACCACACAGTCCAAGTCCGTCACTTGCCCACAAGGGCAAAACAATCATTTAACACCCTAGGGGTAAAATGGTAATTTTATAAATCGAGGGTGAAATGGTAATTCTGTAAATTGAGGGTAAAACAATAATTTTTTAAATCAAGGGTAAAATAGTAATTTTGTAAATCGAGGGTAAAATAGTAATTTTATTAATCGAGGGTAAAACGATAATTCTGTAAATTGAGGGTAAAACAGTAATTTTGTAAATCGAGGGTAAAACAGTAATTCTGTAAATCGAGGGTAAAATAGTAATTTTGTAAATTGAGGTATTTTGGTAATTTTACAAATTAGGGGTATTTTGGTAATTTTATAAACCAAGGGTATTTTGGAAATTCTACCCTATAGGGGCATTTCAGTAATTCTACCCTACAAGGGTATTTCAGTAATGCTAGCCTACAGATATGAGATTCACATAGTCCAACCCAATATTTACTACATAATCAAACAACTTATCCAATTGTGCCCGTAGACCCATTAGGCCCACATGACCTCTTTCGGCCAATCGCGGCCCGAAGTAACCATCCTACATCTAGAGTAGTAAGAAATACACACCTGATAGGAGACTGGAGTTAATCCGCGCTCTGAGCACTCTTAGCCGACGCCCAACCCAAACGAGCACGCCATAAAGCGAAAGGGATCGGCCAAGAAAGCTACCTTTACTCTCCTCATGGTTCTCTCTATTTAAAGCCAGCTTCGCATCCACTCTTATGTTAGCTCACCGATGTGGATCCCTCCATCATCAGAGTTTAAATTCAACACCAACTCTTGCCACCCCCTGTTAGCAAAATAAATGCTCTTTGCTTGCCATGGGATTCGAACCCATGCCTCCCCTTAAATGCTCCACACGCTACTTGCCACTAAGCCACAAGGCTTTTTGTGTCACAATTTCTCCAACAATACTCTTAAGGTCTACCTACTACACCCAGGGTTTGATTCACCTTAAACCAAAACTTTTTGCTAGAGTCCAGGTTTGAACCCAGGACTTCTCCAACACTTCTCAGCACACTTAACCACTAAAACAAGCCTTTATTAACGAAATTTACATGCACAACAGAATATTACAAGCTGCCTTCAACCGCTCCCATGCTCAAGGCCCAAAACTTTTAAGCCCAAATTTAGGGTGTTACATTACTGTTTTACCCTCAATTTAAAAAATTACTATTTTACCCTCGATTTACAAAATTACCATTTTACCCTCGATTTATAAAATTACCATTTTACCCCTAGGGTGTTAAAAGATTATTTTGCCTTTGTGGGCAAGTGACTGACTTGGACTGTGTGGTTAACGGATTTGATTGTGAATGACTTGACTGTGATTGTTTGATTCAAATATGGACATGATATTCTGATTCTGTATGTTGTATGCCATGACATGTATATCTGTTGCATGGGATATGGGTTATATTGATGGAGGAAGCGTTCTGGCAGCCTCGCTGCAATTTAGTGGCCTCGCCACATATATCTGTTCTGGTGACTTCGTCACAATATCTGGCAGCCTCGCTGCAATCTGGTGGCTTCGCCACATATATATATATCTGTTCTGGTGGCCTAACCACAATATCTGTATCTTGTGACTTCGTCACAATATCTGGTAGCCTCGCTGCAATTTCTGTGGTGTGTAGCGGTTGGGTGGGTCGAGTAGTCTCCCCACATGGTGTAAGGTTGGTTCGGAGGTGTATACGGCTGGATTGGGTTGGGATTGCATTCACATTCTGATTTTGATTCTGTTACCTGATACTAATTCTGATTCTAATTCTGTCACCTAATTCTGATTCTGATTCTAGTTCTGTCACCTGATTCTGATTCTGATTCTAATTCTGATTCTAGTTCTGATAATGTTTCTTATTCTGTAATAGGTTAAAGCCTATCTGGTACTGTCTGTTATAGTGGGCTAAGGCCCAATTGATACTGAAACTGTAAGTAAGGCTGGGGCCAGACTTTTAATTCTTTTATAGTAGGGGATTTCACACTGAGTTTTCGTAAACTCACCCCGTTTATTAACCTTTCAGGTAATTTCCAGCCTTAGACGGATCAGAGTTGCGAGGGGCTCGGAGGAAGCCACACACACTGTTTATGTTATAGTTTTGATTATTGCTTTTAAATGTTTTTATGTGGGTTGTAGTAGGCCCAATTGATTATTGCATGTGTTGCAAATACTTGACAGGCTATGTGAGCAGACCCGTGAGTGGCTCGAAAGCGAGCAACATGTGATATGTGATATGAGGTAGCATTGGCTACATATGAGGCACTTAGGTGCGAGATTTCGAGGTATCCAATAGTATTCCTAGTGCTCAACGGGTAGTCCAAAGAGAAGTTCAATGAGTAATCCAAAGGTTATGACAAGGTATGATCATGATAAAAGGGTACAGGTACGTACTCGAAACTCCTGAGCAATGAGCTTAATATGTGACGAATATATGGTAATGTTGCACATGAGAAGGTTATGATTATAAGACCTTGATGAGAAGTGAATGAATGAATTATTATTATAGGACTTTATTGTACACTATGCTAACAATATGATTGCATTATGTTTAAGATACATGATGATCTTATGGTGAATTATGTTTGAATGAATGATGAACATGAGGTATGATGCAAATTATGTGTTCGTAAGCTACGACCTGGGAAGGTAAATATGTGATAAGAGTTTTGAATGGAAAGTACGTAGATATACCTATAAGATGCTTATGATATATGCTATGTTGTGATTACAATATTGATTTAAAGTAAAGAAATGGCATGGAATACATATTATTTTCATACGGGCTTACTAAGCTTTAAAGCTTACCTCCTCCTTTCCATTTATTTTAGTGTTGTCAGGTTGGCTCGGGGTTGGAGATCGTCAGAGGCAGCATCACACTATCAAGCTATCACCTTTGGGGTATTAACAAACCTTAAGTGTCTTCGAGTGAGTGGCATTTATAGGGACTTAGTTATTATGATATGTGTTCTTATGATTTAGCCAAATGTATCGGCTTATATTGATTTATTATATATGGCCATGAGATGTGGCTCATATTGATTATGGTTTGTAAGCCTATCTATCTATGCTATGTCCTAATGCTTTGAGATGTGATGAAGTAGTCATGCTTATTTTATATGAATGATTAGTGTTATGACATATGTGCATGATGAATTCTTTATGACCAATCAAAATGGTCATAACCAAGAAGTAATTGTGTGATATGGTAATAAGATGATGGTGATTGGACACGAGTGCTTGATGATTAAGTTAGGATTAATTGATAAGTTAAAAATCATGAATTAATGGTAAAAGTGGTAACATAATGGCAAGGCCAATGAATATGAATTGTTGTGCCTAGACTTGGTATCACATGAGTATGTGGTACATATGAATGATGACATGCCAATGTTAAGAATGTGTCTTAAGAAAGGCTGCTTAATCATTAAATTGATGTTATGATACGTGTCTTTGATGTGCATAAATGTGTAAGGGATTAAGGATAACAAAAGGCTTGGAAAATAACCTAAGTACTGGTCACACGAGTAGAGACACGGCCGTGTGTCTCAGCCGTGTAGAGGAGGACACAACCTGGAGACATGGGAATGTGTCCAGGGCGTGTGAAGTCTGTAGCATTTTTGCGAGAATTTAATTCGTCACACGGCTTAGCACACGGGCATGTGGCTTGGCCTTGTGGTTCAATTTGTTTTGCTGACATCATAAACAGAGAGTTACACGGCCCGAGGACATGGGCGTGTCGAGGGCAAACGGTCGTGTCCCTCTGTCCACACGGGTGTGTAACCCTGTTTCATGGAAAAATATTCTAACTTTTTCCAAAACTTTGCAAATTTCTCAATTTAGTATCAAACCGCTTTTAATGCATGTTTTGGGCTTCGTAGACCCAAATAAGGAACGAAACGCATGTGTTTGAATAGTTTTGCATATGAATAAAATTTTGCGGTTCGGTTTTGCATGTTTGTGTACGTTTAAGTTTGGTAATGCCTCATACCTTGTTTCGACGTCGGACATGGGTAAGGGGTGTTACATACGTAGTCACATATACACATAATCTCATGAGCTCATAATCACGTAGTTCCTAGTGACATGTCATATTGTATCCTAAATTATTCCTAAGGTTCAATCAGGAATTTCGAGGTATCATATTTTTGTCAAATTGTCATCGAGTCATCATTAATCAAATCCAAAAAGAAAGTTACACAATTCATGCAATATTAAAGCATTAACTATCTAATAATATAATGTTGCATTATTTACACACGAACTTACCTCGATACCAAAAATGGTGAAAATGACCTAACTGTCAAATACCCATTTTTCCTCGTTCTAGGCCCGAATCTCATTTTTCTTGATCTATAATATCAAATTTAGCTCACTTATTAGTCACATTATTCATTATGACTCAAAAATCATATTATGGCAAAATTACTTTTTGCCCCAAAATTTTATCTTATTTACACTTTTGCCCCTAGGCTCGTAAAATTATTTTCATTTAGGCTCTGTTTGTTTGCCAGTAAAATGTTTTCCAGAAAATGATTTCTGAAAAATGATTTACTTTACTAGTGTTTGGATGAATCTGTGTAAAATATTTTTTGTTGTTTGGCAGATTTCCTAAAAATATTTTCTGAAAAAGCTATTTTTACATATATTAATAAGTTTATATTTTCATTTATTTTTCTATATATTGCAATGATTTATTTATAAATAAATAATTCAAATTAAATATATAATAATACTCAATTATAAATAAATAAATCAAATTAAATATGTCAATCAAATGGTTTAATTGTTCAAGATTGGCAATCATCCTATAAGATTCATTCACATCACATGTAAATAGTAAAAACTAATCAACATATTTTAGTTAAATAACCAAGTAGCAGTAGCTCGTCTAGTAACGTATTGAAGCCAAACAATATATAGATCATGCAAAAACAATCTAATCTGAAATGAAAATGCACTTTCATCCACATAAAAGTGGATCATATCTAATTGTATCTAATGAAAAATCCCAATACAAAATGAAAGATAAGGATGATGTTTGTAGTTTTAACCATATCCTTAGGCATTCCAGTGCCATTGTAGATCCAACAAATGCCAAAAAGTGAAAATTTTAGTACATGAGCCGCTCCTTTCAGAACAAAGATTTAAGGAACAAGCAATACCTACTAAAGGAATCATACAAAGATGGCTCTACCCGCAAATGACTAACGTTTATCTCTATCCTCATTGCTAATCATTTCACTTTCCCTTTTTCTTGCCCTTTTCAAATAACGAAATTGTTACAATGGTAGAAAGGAACTGGAGAAAAAAATTCATTGTAGCACCCCAAACCCGGCCCAGAAGTTATGGCCGGATCCAGCATGCCAGATCAAAAACGTTAAAAAAATTTCCATTCTAAGTCCAGAAAAATTTTCAAAAGATTAATTCATTAAGGGTTAAAGTGAATGGAAGCTGTGCACCAGATAGGAAACCGGAAAAGAGGTGGTGAGTCCTTAGGACTGCTTAAGTACCAAGCTCCCTTCGGATCCAATCCTAGACATGCATACTGCCATTGCCACACCTTAACGTCATGGATATTTCTAGGAAACCGATTTGATTAAGTCATTTTTAGGAAAAGTGATTAATTTTGGAAAATACTTTCATTGCGGAAGCTTTGCTTGTTGTCGTGTTATTTTGAAATCAACTGTTGTTTTTGAAAATGCGCCCTAAAGCTATCCAATTTCAACAGTTAAAATAAGTATTACCTATCTTAGTAATACATATTAAAAACCATCAAAAATAAATAAGCGGCCTTATTACATTTAAAAACCCAAAACTTCGAACGTAAATAAAAGGATGTCCAGTTCACCAGAAGAAAATCAAACTTTCAGAACAGGTGGCCACTCCGAATTCCCTCATAGCTCCCAGCACACTATGGTTGGGGATTACCTGCGTGGATGAAAATAAAAGGGGTGAGTTTGGGGAAACTCAGTGTGTAAATTAACCCAACCATAGCCTATATCAGCTCAAACCACAGAAATAGAATAAGTTGGACTTAGCCCAGAACAAAATTCAGAATAAATCCCATAGGCCCATAACAGAACAGAACAGATATTACATGTTTATGCAGAAACCCAACCATATCCAACCGTATACACCCCTGTACCAACCTTACACCGTGTGGGGAGACAACTCGACCCACGCAACCACTACACACCATAGAATTTGCAGCATGGCTGCCAGAACAGATAATGTGATAGAGTCACCAGATACAGATAATTGTGGCAGAGCCACCAGAACAGATATATGTGGCAGAGCCACTAGATCAGATATTTGTGGCAAAGCCACCAGATCAGATATTTGTGGCATAGCCACCAGAACGCTTCCTCCATAATATAACCCATGCCCCCATGCAACAGATATATAATCATGGCATACATCATACAGAATCAGATCGTCATGCTTTTCAGTCAAAATTAACCCTAGGGGTATAACGGTAATTTTGCACCTAGGGGTATAACAGTAATTTTCCATACATAGGGGTATTATAGTAATTTAGCTACTTTTAGGGTTTTCATGCATATCCTAACTATTTACGTACTATCAGAACACTTACCGCGCATACTTACCGAATTGGGCCCGTTGGCCCATGAACCCGATCTTTGGCCCATTAAGCCCAAATTATCAAAATGTACGAAATCGTGCGTACTGTTGTTTATTACTTTAGATTACCAAATATACAAACCCAACTATCTTACGAGCATTCGTACACTCGCAAATTCCCAAAATACCGACTTTTCGGCATTTCGGCTTTTGCCAATCTAGTCTATGAGAGGGTGTCAGTTACACACCTGTTTGCAACGATATGCTGACGAGATCCACACACGAACCGCCTACAATTGGATTACTAACACGTTAATCTAACTATTCAAATACAAACTACGTATTAACCCCTTACAATATTCGGCCAACCACACCTACAGATCATAGTAAGCTTATAAGAAATCAATAAGCAACTCATTAACAAATTTTTGTCAATGTTTACCACATAATCATAATTTCACTGCAAGCTGTCTTCCTGAGCAACAGTCACTAAATTATTAATAACTGGAGCTACGAAACTCCAAATCAAGTGGCGTTAATTTTCCCTGAAAATGGATTCATATATATTTTATCCATAAAATTTTCAGAATTTTTGGTATGGCCAATCAATACCAGATTTTTCTCAAAGTTTCCCATGTTTCACTGTTTGACTAATCTGACCACTCTTCATTACGAATCAAATTTCTCATTCTACAGAATTCAAAATATGTTCTAGTTTATTCCATTTGAAACTAGACTCATTAATCTTTAATTACATAATTTATGCAGCTTCTAACTCATCTCCCACAATTTATGGTGATTTTCCAAAGTCACGTTACTGCTGCTGTCCCAAGCAGATTTATTACCAAATCACTCTTTCACACCTAACTTGCATGCTTGTTATTTAAACATGTATATCACCAATCAATCATCACATGTCTATGATTTTACTTAAGTATAATTTCCATTTCATCATTTTAAAGCACAACATGTTAGCCGATTTTTCCCTTTAGCATCTAAGGCACATGCATGTTCATTTGTTTGGCTCAACTTCGCCTATCTTCCATTTTTCATCAAAAGAACATGAAACAACAACCATTTCCTTCATTTTAATTCATGACTAAACGCTCACAACACAACTAAAAATCAAAATATACTTCAAGAGTTAAGGTAGAATCAGGAAGAACTCATGAACCTCAAAATAGAAGCAAGGTACCAAGAACTTACCTTCAATTTTCCTCCTCCTAATGACCGAATACTCAAGAGCTTTCTCCTCTCCTTTCTCTTCTCTAACTTTCAGCTATGATGAACAAAGATGGACAAAACTTTGTTCTTTTCACTCCTTTTTCTTTTAATAAAACTTCATATTTCATCCATTTAAATCTTTAATACAAAAGACATGAAATTCTTATCATGAAACATTTACCTAACCCATTATCATGAAACATTTACCTAACCCATTATCATGGAACATTTACCTAACCTATTATCATTGAACATTTACCTAACCTATTATCAATTTGTATCAATTTGTACCATAAATTATGGATATCAAGTGTACATTTTGTCTACAACAACATGATGGCTGGCCACTTCATGTAAAATGGGAGGTTTGTCATGCAAATCCTCCTATTTTGCACTCCTATTTATTTGGCCACTTCAATTTAGCCTATAGCATTTTCAAACATTTTCACATAGGTCCAATTTCATAATTTCACTCCCTTTTTCTTATGGAACAAAAATTAACTAAAATTACTGGGTTCTATCTTAAGCTTGGGCCTTCTAGAGGCCCACTAACATAATTAAACCTATGCCAACATTCACAGGATTCCCAAAAATTGGGGCGTTACATTCATGATGCAACAAGATCAGAAGTTTCAGCCTCAATTGATAACTAAGCGTTATGTACTTTTCCCATCCATTTATCCAACTAGTCATGCAAGGATTTGATCTGTGGAATCCCCAAAACTCTTGGCTATTGTTCCCTCAACTTGATCATTATGTCCTCAATCAGACAAACCTGCAGTCATTATTCGCACAAATGTTATACAAATTATCTTTAGAATTTTGAACCCTCTGAAGTATAGCTAGTTGCTACATGCAGGCCTCGGATCAAATGTTTACAATGGTGCATCGTCCATATGAAAAAGTGAGACTTGGACTTCCACAACTATTCACTATTCATAATAATTTGTATTTTCCTTGGCTTATATCCAAAATTTATTTGTGTCCCCTTATAGTTTGCACTCCCTATTAAGGTTTCGGGAAAAAACTGAAGATAAAGGAAAATGAATACGTGTAAAAACAAAGGCGACAATAATATTATGAATATTTTAACTTACAAACAGGCTCTTCATGAGAAGATACTCAACATCCTCAATTGACAATTTTGTTCTCTTAGCAATAACTTTTAAAGGAATAGTTCGATCATCAAATTGGCAGCTGCATTGAAACATATTGTACTTTAGGCTATGTTTGTTTGTCAGTAAAATATTTTCCGGAAAATGATTTCTTGAAAATGATTCACTTTTTTGGTGTTTGGATGAATCTGTGTAAAATATTTTATGTTGTTTGGCAGATTTCTTGTAAATATTTTTCGGAAAAGCTGTTTTTACATATATTAATAAATTTATATATATTAATAAATTTATATTTTAAATTGTTTTTACATATATTGCAATGATTTATTTATAAATATATAAATCAAATTAAATATATCAATCAAATGGTTTAATCGTTAAAGATTGGCAATCATCCTATAAGATTCATTTACATCACATGTAAATGGTAAAAACTAATCAACATATTTGTAGTTAAATAACCAAGTAGCAGCAGCTCGTCTAGTAACGTATTGAAGCCAAAAAATATATAGATCATGCAAAAAAATATCTAATCTAAAATGAAAATGCAATTTCATCCACATAAAAGTGGATCATATCTGATTGTATCTAATGAAAAATCCCAATACAAAATGAAAGATAAGGATGATGTTTGCAGTTTTAACCGTATCCTTAGGCATTCCAATGCCATTGTAGATCCAACAAATGCCAAAAAGTGAAAAGTTTAGTACATGAGCCGCTTCTTTCAGAACAAAGATTTAAGGATCAAGCAATACCTACTAAAGGATTCATACAAAGATGGCTTTACCCACAAATGACTAACGCTTATCTCTATCCTCATTGCTCATTATTTCACTTTTCCTTTTTCTTGCCCTTTCCAAATAATGAAATTTTTACAATGGCAAAAAGGAACAGGAGAAAAAAATTCATGATGCAACGAGATCAGGAGTTTCAGCCTCAATTGATAACTAAGCGTTATGTACTTTTCCGATCCAATTATCCAAACGGTCACACAAGGACTTGATTTGTGGATTCTCGAAAACTCTTAGCTGCACCCAAGAGACATGAATTGTTCCCTCAACTTGATCAATTATGGCCTCAATCAGACGAACCTATAGTCATTATTCGCAAAAAGGTTATACAAGTTATCTTTAGAATTTTGAACCCTTTGAAGTATAGCTAGTTGCTACATGCAGGCCTCAGATCAAATGTATACAATGGTGCATCGTCCATATGAAAAAGTGAGACTTGGACTTCCACAAATGTTCACTATTCATAATAATTTGTATTTTCCTTGGCTTATATCCAAAATTTATTTGTGTTCCCTTATTGTAGCGCCCCGTACCCGAGACCGTTGCCGGAGTCGAACACGAGGTGCTAACGGACTTAATTCATTTACTTACACAGTTCATTTTAAAAATTTCCAGACCAGCTGGCTAACTGCATCACGGTCACTTTAAAAATCATATCTCGAGTTCCAAAATTCAAAACCCCATTCCGTAAATTTTTCCTGAAACTAGACTCATATATCCATCTACAAATTTTTTTCTAGAATTTTTGGTCGGGGCAATTAGTACAGTTTATTAGTTAAAGTCTCCCCTGTTTCAGGGTTCGACTACTCTGACCTTCATGCATTACGACTTAGATATCTCCCTGTACAGAGCTTCAATACTTATTCCGTTTATTTCTAATGAAAATAGATTCAAAAAGGAATCTGTACATATAAAGAATGACTTCTAATTGTCTCTGGTTAATTTATGGTAAATTTTTAAAATCAGAACAGGGGATCCAGAAAACGCTCTGGCCCTGTTTCACAAAAACTTAAACATCTCATGAAATATGGCTCATATGGTTGTTTCGTTTCTTTCATATGAAAATAGACTCATCAAGCTTCGATTATATAATTTATTCACTATTTAATTCCATTCCTACTATTTTTAGTGATTCCTCAAATTCACATCACTGCTGCTGTCAGCATCTATTTTAAGGTAAATTTTACCTATTTCAAATTTTCCATGAATCCATTAGTAAATTGACATACATTATTTTCAAGTATAATCACGATTAGCCATGACGTACGTAGCACCAATAGGACCATGATTGGCCATTCCAATGGCTAATCATTACCAAACATTTCCACACCACTTAATAACCATATCATAAGACCATATATACAAAATGACCATAATGTTATACTCAAAATAAACAAGCCATTTTCGCATGGCTATACGAATATACATTACCAAAAGACACTTAATTAACATCAAGGGTCAGCCCTATACATGCCATTATCAAGTTCAACTGAAGAGTACCAAAAAGTGGCTTAGATAGTGTGGATGACTTCGACTTTGACACCCCCGAGTCCGATAGTTGACGAACAAAATCTATAAAACAGAGAATTAAAACAGAGAATAAGCATTTCGATGCTTAGTAAGTTTTAAGTAATGAAATCATTTAAAAGAATGGCATAATAATATCAAGTTTGTTTGTTTCATCCCTTGGCCGAATAGAAACATAACCGAGATATCACTTTTATCATTAATATCACAAAGGTGAAACCAATTTATCCAGCTAAATCCAATCCATAATCGAATGTGCTCATCTCAAATGTCCATGTCAATTTCATGCATATACACATACATTTCATAACTATGACATTGAACTCTCTAATTCGGAACTCATACATCATAATCAGATCATAAACGTTCGGATGATTTAAATAATGTGCTAAGCATTCCCATCAAATTTCAAAGTCATAATTGAAGTATATTCATATTCTCAACAAGAGTAAATTACTTACCTGGTTATCTTACAGTAAGTAGCACATGTGATTAAAATTATTCCAACATGTATTATATGATTTCTCGTACGAACACTTATGGGTTTTCACCCTCAAATATTATGCTGGCACAAACATCCTTCGGAATCAAGCCCGATTCTTAGCACTGGCTCAAAAGCCCTTCGAGACCAAGCTCGGATTAGACCACTGGCTCGAAGGCCCTTCGGAACTAAGTCCGGTTATGACACTGGCTCTAAAGCCCTTCGAAACTAAGTTCGGTTATTAGCACTGGCTCAAAATCCCTTCGAGACCAAGCTCGGATTTAGACCCCGATTAGTATTCACACATATATGCATATGTATATATCATATCACATCTGGATATCATTCCTGATACTCGAATACAATTACAGCATGTTTACTAACCATACATCGTTCGATTCATTAATCCTAAACAAATAACATGATCCCGTTTCGTTAATCCACAAGATTTCCATAACCATTCGGCTACAAGTAAATACCTCACTATTTATTTTATCATGTAATTCAAGTAGAATCGTCAGGTCACAAGTTAATTATTATGCTCATAGACAAATAATTGCCTTATTAAATCATAAGATAAATTTCATTACTCAAAGACTTACCTCGGATGTTGTCGAACGATTTCAACGGCTATTCGATCACTTTTTCCTTTCCTTTATCAGATTTAGTTCCCCATTGCTCTTGAGCTCTTCCTAATCATCATCCAAGCCAAACATGAAGCAAGAGAACTCCTTTCTTTTTCCTCCCTCAAGTTACGGCAAAATGGAGGAGCCAGGATGAAACAACTTTGGTTTCTCCTCCCATTCCCCTCATATTTTATTATTCATAATTCATTAACTCATTTTATAATCTAAAAATGTAAATAGAAAAATACATATTATCATTAATAACCCATACCATGGCCGGCCACTATCCATACTTTGGCTAATTTGACATGCAAGTACACTTTTTTTACATCATGCACTATTAGCTCACTTTTACATTAGTCTAACACACTTCACAATTGTCTCACATAAGTCCCTACTAATAAATTTCACATATACTGACCAAATTAAAGTATGAAACTTCCACACATTCATATTCACATATAATAAGCATCGAATATGACTGTTAATTATTTTTTTTATGACTCGGTTTTGTGGTCCCGAAACCACTTTTCGACTAGGGTCAATTTAGGGCTGTCACAACTCTCCCCCACTTAAGAAATTTTAGTCCCCGAAAATCTTACCGGTAAATAGGTTTGGGTATCGTTCTTTCATAGAGTTCTCGGGTTCCCAAGTAGCTTCTTTGATCCCGTGTTTGACCCATAACACCTTTACTAACGGAACCCTTTTGTTTCACAACTCTTTCACCTCACGAGCTAGGATACGAATCGGTTCTTCTTCATAACTCAAATCAGATTGAATTTCAACCTCTGAGGGATTAATTATGTGCGAAGGATCAGATCTGTAACGTCGAAGCATCGAAACATGAAAAACGTTGTGAATCTTTTCGAGATCAGGGGGTAAAATCAATCTATATGCCACTGGACCAATTCGTTCGGATATTTCATACGGCCCTATGAACCTCGGACTCAGTTTGCCCTTACGGCCAAATCTGAGTATCTTTTTCCAAGGTGAAACTTTAAGAAACACTTTGTCTCCCACCTGATACTCAATATCTCTTCGTTTTAAATTTGCATACGACTTCTGACGATCTGATGCTGCCTTCATACTTTCACGAATTATCTTTACTTTCTGCTCAGCAACTTTAATCAAATCAACTCCGAAAATTTTACTTTCACCGAGCTCGGTCCAAAACAAGGGTGTACGGCATTTACGACCGTACAAAGCCTCGTAAGGTGCCATCTTAATGCTTGACTGAAAACTATTGTTGTAAGTGAATTCAATCAAAGGTAAATATCGTTCCCACGAACCACTAAACTCAAGAATGCAACATCTCAACATATCCTCGAGTATCTGAATTATCCGCTCAGATTGACCATCGGTCTGGGGATGAAAAGCGGTGCTGAAATGCAATTTGGTACCCAAAGCTTCTTGAAATTTCTTCCAAAATCGCGATGTGAATCTTGGATCTCTATCTGACACAATAGAAACGGGTACTCCATGTAACCTTATAATCTGAGATACATACATTTCAACTAGCTTGTTAAGGGAGTAATCCATACGTACAGGGATAAAATGAGCCGACTTTGTCAGTCTATCAACAACAACCCAGATCGCATCTTTCTTGCTTGATGACAATGGCAATCCAGATACAAAATCCATCGTGACTCGATCCCACTTCCACTCGGGTATCATGATCGGCTGAAGTAATCCTAAAGGCACTTGATGTTCCGCTTTCACTTGTTGACATATCAAACACTTCGAAACAAAGTCAGAAATGTCTCGTTTCATACCAGGCCACCAAAACTGACATTTCAAATCATTGTACATTTTTGTACTACCCAGGTGGATAGACATTCGGCTACTATGAGCCTCGCTCAAGATCATCGAAATAAGTTCTAAATTTCTTGGAACACACAATCGACTTCTGAACCTCAAACAATTGTCATCATCTATTTGAAACTCTGACTCCATATTCGAAATACATTCAGCCCGTTTTGCAACCAATTCATTATCGACTTTCTGAGCTTCACGAATTTGATGAATCAACAATGGTTTAGCCTTTAATTCTGCTACTAACACATTATCGGATAGAACAAACAAGTGTACATTCATCGCTCGTAAAGCAAACAGTGATTTACGACTTAAAGCATCCGCAACCACATTAGCCTTTCCCGGGTGATAGTCAATGACAAGCTCATAGTCTTTCAACAACTCGAGCCAATGTCTTTGTCGCAAATTCAAATCTCTTTGAGTCATCAAATATTTGAGACTTTTGTGATCCGAAAATACATGGCACTTCTCACCAAATAAGTAATATCTCCATATTTTCAAAGTGAATACGATGGCAGCTAATTCGAGATCATGGGTTGGATAATTTTTCTCATGTGGCTTCAATTGCCTCGACGCATAAGCTACAACTCGACCTTCTTGCATCAATACACAACCCAACCCAAGTAAGGATGCATCACTGTAAATGACAAACTCTTTGCCTGATTCGGGCTGCACTAGTACTGGAGCTTCAGTCAAATAAGTCTTTAGTTGATCGAAACTTTTCTGACATTTTTCTGTCCATTCAAACTTAACATCTTTCTGAAGCAGTTTCGTCATTGGTGTGGCTATCATCGAAAAACCCTTTACAAACCGTCTGTAGTAACCGGCAAGTCCCAAAAAGCTCCGAACCTCAGTAATATTTCTCGTAGGCTTCCAGTTAAGTATGGCTGAAATTTTGCTCGGATCAACTCGAATACCCGATGTAGATACCACATGACCCAAGAAGCTAAGCTCTCTTAACCAGAACTCACACTTACTGAACTTAGCATATAATTGCTTATCCCGTAAAATTTGTAACACTAATCCCAGGTGTTCAACATGATCGGTTTCATTTCTCGAATAGACCAAAATATCATCGATAAACACAACTACAAACCGATCCAAAAACGGTCTGAAGATCCGATTCATCAAATCCATAAATACCGCAGGGGCATTAGTGAGCCCAAACGGCATCACTAAGAACTCGTAGTGACCGTATCTCGTTCTGAAAGCAGTTTTGGGTATATCCGAATCTCGAATTCGCAACTGATAATAGCCCGATCTCAAATCTATCTTTGAAAACATTGAGGCTCCCTTTAGTTGATCAAACAAATCATCAATACGCGGTAACAGATATTTATTCTTTATTGTCACTTTATTCAACTGACGATAGTCGATGCACAACCTCATGGTTCCGTCCTTCTTTTTCACAAACAATACTGGTGCACCCCAAGGTGAGAAACTTGGTCGAGCGAAACCTCTATCCATCAACTCTTGCAACTGAGCTTTCAATTCCTTTATTTCCGTTGGTGCCATACGATACGGAGCTATCGAAATTGGTGTAGTCCCAGGTACAAGTTCGATGCCAAACTCTACCTCCCGAACAGGTGGTAACCCCGGTAATTCTTTGGGAAAAACATCCGGATATTCACAAACCACTGGTACCGATTCAAGTTTCTTTTCTGGTTCTTTATTATCAAATACGTATGCAAGATACGCTTCACACCCCTTTCTCACATATTTTTGAGCTAACATCGAGGATATTATTGTTGGCAATCCATTCAAAATAGTAGACTCGACTCGGATTATCTCATTATTTGCACACCTCAAATCAATAGTCTTACTTTTGCAATTCACAACTGCATCATGTACGGTCAACCAATCCAAACCGAGAATAACATCAAATTCATCAAACGGTAAAAGCATCAAGTCAGCCGGAAAACAGGAGCCTCGGATTATTAAGGGGCATTTCTTACACACCTTGTCGACAAGCACATAACGACCCAAGGGATTCGACACTCGAATTACGAACTCAGTAGACTCAACAGGTAAAGTCTTACTGGATGCTAAGGTCTCACATACATATGAATGAGTAGAACCAGGGTCAATCAATGCAATCACATTAGTATCAAAGAGAGTGAAAGTACCGGTAATAACATCTGGCGAGGAAGCATCCTCGCGTGTGCGTATAGCATAAGCTCTAGCAGGAGCACGAGCCTCAGATCTGGTTGTAGCATTTCTAGATCCTCTCTAACCGCCACTGGCATTCCCCGTATTTCTAGATGGTCTACCCCGAGCAGTAGTAACACCTGGTTTCCCACTCTGATTTACATTTTGTTCAGACAGTCTCGAGCAATCCTTGATAAAATGGTCAGCTGATCCGCACTTATAACAGGAGCAGTCATGGAATCTACAACTCCCCGAATGCCATTTACCACAATACTGGCACTTTGTTCTGTCTCGATGATCATTTCCAACACCGGCAACCGAAGTGACTCGTGTACTCACAGGGGGTCGATCACGATCTCATCTAGAAAAGCCCGAAGTGCCTTTAGACCGGCCTAAATCATCTCTAACTTTCTTCGAAAACTGTTGAAAGGGCTTTCCCGAAGATCTCTTACGAAACTCCTTTGCTCCCATATCAGCTTTTCTTTTCTCCTTACTGAGCTCTTCGGCTTTGCAAGCTCGCTCGACAAGTACCACAAATTCTCTGATTTCTAAAATGCCAACACACAGTTTTATATCTTCGTTCAGTCCATCTTCGAAACGTTTACATATTACAGCTTCTGAAGAAATGCATTCTCGAGCGTATTGGCTAAGCCTTACAAACTTTCGTTCATAATCAGTAACCGACATGGAACCTTGTTTAAGTTCAAGAAATTCTTTCCGTTTTTGATCAACGAATCTTTGGCTGATATACTTTTTTCGAAACTCGATTTGGAAAAACTCCCAAGTTACTTGCTCTCTGGGCACAACCGAAATCAATGTATTCGACCAATAGTAGGCAGAATCACGTAGCAAAGAGATAGTACACTTTAGGCATTCATCGGGTGTGCAAGATAGTTCATCAAGTACCCGAATAGTGTTGTCCAACCAAAATTCAGCTTGCTCGGCATCATCGCTGTCTGTAGCTTTAAATTCAGTAGCCCCGTGTTTTCGGATTCTGTTAATTGGGGGCTTATTTAACCTCATTTGGTCAGTTACCGGAGGTATCGCAGGTGCAGGGGTTGTATTAGTCGGGAGTGGGGGTTGTGGAACAGCCGTATTAGTTCGAATATACTGATTGAATCAATCATTCATCACGCTATAAAAAGGCTATCTAGCTTCATCATTCTGATTACTAGCAATAGGTTGAGAGTCCACCGGCACTGTCCCTTGCGCGGGAGCAGGCGCTACACTCTCAACATCATCAGCTACCGCTCGGTTGGGATCGGGATCCATTACTATAAGTAAACACATTTTTAACTGTCAGAAATCACCACACTATCAAATAAACACATAATGGCATGTATAGCTAAACCCGAACGTATTACGGTAGTCCTAGAATCGACTAAACCGTAGCTCTGATACCAATAAAATTGTAGCGCCCCATACCCGAGACCGTTGCCGGAGTCGAACACGAGGTGCTAACGGACTTAATTCATTTACTTACACAGTTCATTTTAAAAATTTCCAGACCAGCTGGCTAACTGCATCACGGTCACTTTAAAAATCATATCTCGAGTTCCAAAACTCGAAAACTGATTCCATAAATTTTTCCTGAAACTAGACTCATATATCCATCTACAAATTTTTTTCTAGAATTTTTGGTTGGGCCAATTAATACAGTTTATTAGTTAAAGTCTCCCCTGTTTCAGGGTTCGACTACTCTGACCTTCATGCATTACGACTTAGATATATCCCTGTACAGAGCTTTAATACTTATGCTGTTTGCTTCTAATGAAACTAGACTCAAAAATGAATTTGTACATATAAAGCATGACTTCTAATTGTCTCTGGTTAATTTATGGTAAATTTTCAAAATCAGAACAGGGGATCCAGAAAACACTCTAGCCCTGTTTCACGAAAACTTAAACATCTCATGAAATATGGCTCATATGGTCGTTTCGTTTCTTTCATATGAAAATAGACTCATCAAGCTTCGATTATATAATTTATTCACTATTTAATTCCATTCCTACTATTTTTAGTGATTCTTCAAATTCACATCACTGCTGCTGTCAGCATCTATTTTAAGGTAAATTTTACCTATTTCAAATTTTCCATGAATCCATTAGTAAATTGACATACATTATTTTCAAGTATAATCACGATTAGCCATGACGTACGTAGCACCAATAGGACCATGATTGGCCATTCCAATGGCTAATCATTACCAAACATTTCCACACCACTTAATAACCATATTATAAGACCATATATACAAAATGACCATAATGTTATACTCAAAATAAACAAGCCATTTTTGCATGGCTATACGAATATACATTACCAAAAGACACTTAATTAACATCAAGGGTCAGCCCTATACATGCCATTATCAAGTTCAACTGAAGAGTACCAAAAAGTGGCTTAGATAGTGTGGATGACTTCGACTTTGACACTCCCGAGTCCGATAGTTGACGAACAAAATCTATAAAACAGAGAATTAAAACAGAGAATAAGCATTTCGATGCTTAGTAAGTTTTAAGTAATGAAATCATTTAAAAGAATGGCATAATAATATCAAGTTTGTTTGTTTCATCCCTTGGCCGAATAGAAACATAACCGAGATATCACTTTTATCATTAATATCACAAAGGTGAAACCAATTTATCCAGCTAAATCCAATCCATAACCGAATGCGCTCATCTCAAATGTCCATGTCAATTTCATGCATATACACATACATTTCGCAACTATGACATTGAACTCTCTAATTCGGAACTCATACATCATAATCAGATCATAAACGTTCGGATGATTTAAATAATGTGCTAAGAATTCCCATCAAATTTCAAAGTCATAATTGAAGTATATTCATATTCTCAACAAGAGTAAATTACTTACCTGGTTATCTTACAGTAAGTAGCACATGTGATTAAAATTATTCCAGCATGTATTATATGATTTCTCGTACGAACACTTATGGGTTTTCACCCTCAAATATTATGCTGGCACAAACATCCTTCGGAATCAAGCCCGATTCTTAGCACTGGCTCAAAAGCCCTTTGAGACCAAGCTCGGATTAGACCACTGGCTCGAAGGCCCTTCGGAACTAAGTCCGGTTATGACACTGGCTCTAAAGCCCTTCGAAACTAAGTTCGGTTATTAGCACTGGCTCAAAAGCCCTTCGAGACCAAGCTCGGATTTAGACCCCGATTAGCATTCACACATATATGCATATGTATATATCATATCACATCTGGGTATCATTCCAGATACTCGAATACAATTACAGCATGTTTACTAACCATACATCGTTCGATTCACTAATCCTAAACAAATAACATGATCCCGTTTCGTTAATCCACAAGATTTCCATAACCATTCGGCTACAAGTAAATACCTTACTTATTTATTTTATCATGTAATTCAAGTAGAATCGTCAGGTCACAAGTTAATTATTATGCTCATGGACAAATAATTGCCTTATTAAATCATAAGCTAAATTTCATTACTCAAAGACTTACCTCGGATGTTGTCGAACGATTTCAACGGCTATTCGATCACTTTTTCCTTTCCTTTATCAGATTTAGTTCTCCATTGCTCTTGAGCTCTTCCTAATCATCATCCAAGCCAAACATGAAGCAAGAGAACTCCTTTCTTCTTCCTCCCTCAAGTTACGGCAAAATGGAGGAGCAAGGATGAAACAACTTTGGTTTCTCCTCCCATTCCCCTCATATTTTATTATTCTTAATTCATTAACTCATTTTATAATCTAAAAATGTTAATAGAAAAATACATATTATCATTAATAACCCATACCATGGCCGAACACTATCCATACTTTGGCTAATTTGACATGCAAGTACACTTTTTTTACATCATGCACTATTAGCTCACTTTTACATTAGTCTAACACACTTCACAATTGTCTCACTCCCTACTAATAAATTTCACATATACTGACCAAATTAAAGTATGAAACTTCCACACATTCATATTCACATATAATAAGCATCGAATATGACTGTTCATTATTTTTTTATGACTCGGTTTCGTGGTCCCGAAACCACTTTCCGACTAGGGTCAATTTAGGGCTGTCACACTTATAGTTTGCACTCCCTATTAAGGTGTCATGAAAAAGCTGAAGATAAAGGAAAATGAATACGTGTAAAAACAATTATGACAACAATATTATGAATATTTTAACTTACAGACAGGCTCTTCATGAGAAGATACTCAACATCCTCAATTGACAATTTTGTTCTCTCAGCAATAACTTTTAAAGGAATAGTTCGGTCATCAGATGGGCAGCTACATTGAAACATATTGTACTTTAGCTTTTAACCACATACAATTATCGGCAACTTTGACCTGATTCCTTAGGGTACACTAAAACAATACACACCTGAAGATAATCTTCATTAAACATAGAATATTAATTTTTTCCAAGAGTTTCTTCTCATTCTCAACCAAGGCTGGTTGAGCACTCAGTGCAGCATTGAGCATGCGACACAATTCTTCATAACAAACCAAATTCCCAGAGTTGAAGGATTGAAGGATATAATAAAGCACTCTACCTTGGTCCCCAGAAGACTCTTTATCTGTAAATGATGCCAATAGTCATCATCTCAAACATAACAAAATAAAAAAATCAGAGCAAAGAAATTCAGAAGGGAAAAAAAGAAAAAGAAAAAAAACTACAACACACAAACTCCCTTTTAAATCAATCCAACACAATGAAAAATAAGAATGTATTCATGTAATTGCAATGGCATGAAAAGAAATGCAAAATAAAAAGAGGCTCTTAATAGCAGGCACTTTTTAGTCATTAAACCTTCACATACATTAACATGAGTATTATAAACGAGGCCTATGAACCTTATCTTTGTGCAATTAAAAGCACATTTTCTTAATCAAGACTGCATCGATCATCTCCATAACAATTTGGCCAGCTACAATATATAGTGAATTTAAGAAACTTATAAATATGTGCTTACAATTGGATGAGCAAGGAGTCCTCCAAAGTTGTAGATGTTATCTCTCAAAAGAGTAGAAAGAAACAAATCAAATGCCAAATCCTAAATCAAAAGAGTTCAAATAAAATTAAATAAAATGAAGTCAATGGACAAATATATTCCTCGCAATTTCTTTAGTTCATTTATTTCCATTAATTTTATGACTGGGGTGTAAGGGGTTGGAAAACAGAATATTTAAGAACATCAGCCATCAGGCTTCGGACGCACTACTGTTAGATGAATAGGTTGATAAAACTATAAGATTCAAATGCTTCCATTCAACTAATACAAATAAACTCATCAATTCTACAAAATAGCAAAGAACCATAAGAACAACTCCGATCAAGAACTTTTGCTCTCGTCAATCCAAGAACACAAATTTTTAAAAAAAAATGCAAAACCAAATAAGGAAAAAATTGAAAATTTCAATTAGAAAAAAAGAAAAACACAAAAACTTACTTCAGGATTCTTGTATGAAGAAAGGTACTCGAAAATAAGAAACAATGAAAGGGAAATTATTATGGCTGAAAAAACTCCAACAAGAAAATTCGCCCAAATAGGAGGAGAATAGCCCAATAGATAATCTTTTATCTTCATCGGCTACTACACTTTCTCTAAATTTGATGACGATCAGCATAATTCATTTAAAATAAAAATGTTAGAAATCAAAGAACGATCATCGCCTTAAGCCAAGACCCAGTGAAGAATTTATGGTAGATTTGCCTGAGAAAGAGAGAAAGAGAGGAAACGAAACAAAATATGCTGAGAAGAGAAGATATGCGACGGACTTTTACTTGGAAGTGAAGATGAAGAACAAAAGCAGGAAAAGGAATGAAGAACGAAAGAAGGTGAAGGAGCCTTACCTGGATGAAGGAGGAACCGAAAAAGGTCCTTCACCAAACTGTTGTCGATGGCACTGATTTGCAACCTAAAGGGAAGGGGAAGGGGAAGAGGAAGAGGAAGGGGAAAGGGGAGAAAAAGCGTCATTTTTCAAAAAATGTCTTACCGAATTCAAAAGGGTAAGACATTTTCCTAAAAAAAACACCTCATTCTCCCGTGTTTTATAAAATATTTTACGATGGAAAATCTTTTTCAGCCAACCAAACATCAGAAAAGCCTGAAAAGCTTTTACAGAAAAGCTTTTATAGGTTACCAAACGGAGCCTTAATTTCTTTGTACTTTAAGCCTAGCCGAACCCTTTTTATAACTATAGCAACCCAAATTTTTCATTTTATAACACTTTTACTACATATTTTATAACTTTTACAAATTAGTCCTTTTAGGCATTTTCACCGAAAATCACTTAGCAAAAGTCGTTTAACAAACAACTAACATGCAATTTTTACCATCAAACATAAAAATACACAAATATTCAACATGGGTAAAAATTTAAACCTTGACATGTCTTCAAATTAGTGGTAGAAATAGGTAGATCCTGTTACGAGGATTTCAAAAACGTAAAAATCATTTAAAACGGGGTATAACGAACTTATAATCGAGCTTAGAAGCTTGAAAAACCCTAGCTATGGTTTCCCCTTGTGAAACTCGACCATAGGGTTGAAGATGGACAAAAATTGGCTTTTAATTTGTTTTTAATTCATTTTAATTACCAAATGACCAAATTGCCCTTAATGAAAAACTTTAGAAATATACCAAACCATGTCCATTTTTGTCCACCAACTTAAAAAATGGTCTAATTACAATTTAATGACCTCCAATTTAAAATTTTAAAACAATTAGACACCTCTAACATGTAGAACTCAAATTTTGTACTTTTTACAATTTAGTCCTTTTAACTAAATTGAGTGGCCAAATGTCAAAATTTTCGAACAAAATTTTCACAAAACAATTCCATAAAATTGTAAACCATACAAATATAATAAAAATAAGATTTTCTATATCGGATTCGTGGTCCCAAAACCATTATTCCAACGAGACCCAAAATAGAACTGTTATAGGGTGATTTAGATTTTAGAAGATATGCTTTGATGTTGTGTTCTAGAATTCCAAGATAGTTGGGAAAAATATCTACTGCTGGTTGAATTTACTTACAATAATAGTTTTCAGTCGAGCATAAAAATGCCGCCTTATGAGCCATTGTATGGCCGAAAATGCCGAACTCCATTATACTGGACAGAGCTAAGAGAGAATCAGATTCACGAGGTTGACTTAGTTAGAGAAACCAAATAAAAAGTAAGGGTGATTCGTGATTATTTGAAAGTTGCTTCAGATAGACAAAAGTCGTAAGCGGATTTAAAAAGAAAAGAGATTGAATTTCGGATTGGTGATAAGGTATTTTTGAAAGTATCTCCATGGAAGAAAATTTTAAGATTTGGCCACAAAGGCAAGTTAAGTCTGCGATTTATTGGACCGTATGAGATTACCAAAAGAATAGGATCGGTAGCATATCGATTAACTTTGTTGCGTCGTTATAGATCAGACCCTTCGCATGTGATTTCACCGACAGAAGTTAAGATTCGTCCGGATATGACTTACGGTGAGGAACCGATCAAGATATTAGCCTGGGAAGTAAAACAATTTAGAAATAAAAGTATAGCTCTTGTGAAAGTGTTGTGGCAAAGATATAGGGATGAAGAGGCTACTTAGGAGCCCGAAAAGGAAATGAGAAAAGAGTATCCAAACCTATTTTTCAGTAAGATTTTTGGGGACGAAAATCCTTAAGGGGGAGAGTTGTAACAACCCGATTTTAGGGCTAGTCGGAACAGTGGTTTTAGGACCATAAATTAGACGTAAATCATTTTATTATATTTTTATGGCCCATAGTCTTATGAAACTATTTTGTAAAAATCTTGTTTGAAAATTTTGATGTTTGGGCACTCAATTTAGTCAAAAGGACTAAATCGTAAAAATTACAAAAGTTGAGTTCTACTTGTTAAAGGTGGCCAATTGCTATGAGATTTTAAATTAGAGGTCCTTAGTTGGTAATTAGACCATTGGATAAGTTGTGGACAAAAATGGACATGAATAGGTAAATTTTCAAAGTCATGCATTAAGGGCATTTTGGTCATTTGATTAATAAAAGAATAAAAAGGGAAAATTAAGTCAAAATTGGTGTCCATCTTCTTCTTCATGTGCCAAAATTTCCATGTTCACCATAGCTAGGGTTCTTCAACTTTCAAGCTTGATTGTAAGTACATTCTAGCCTTATTTTTAATGCTTTTTACATTTTTGAATTCGTTATCATTCGATTTACCTATTCTACCATTATTTTGAAGTAGGGTTCATGTTTAAAAATTTACCCATGTGTGGCATGCATGCATTTTGATGTTTGATGGAAGATATTGTATGTTAAAGGTGTGATAAACAACTTTTACTAAGTGATTTTTAGTGAAAATGCATAAAAAGGACTTATTTGTAAAATTTGTAAAAATGGGTAGTAGAAATGTGATTTGATGAAGAATGTGGATTTTTATGAGCATGATTTAGGTTCGGTTAAGCTTGGGTAACAAAGAAAATAGATACATTTCATTTTACGAGCTTAAGGACTAATTTGTAAAAATATGAAAAGTTAGGGGAAAAACTATTGCCATAAGATGATTTTTGGACAGCATTGAGTAATATGATAATTAAATAAGTTAAATTTTCTATTATAGATCAAGAAAAATGAAGTTTAGACTTTGGTCAGGGGAAGAACAAGGTTATTGACGATTAAATCCATTTCCTACTATTTTGTACCGAGGTAAGTTTGTGTGTAAATAAAATAATGTTATATTATGTATTTAATGCTTAATATTGCATAAATTGTATGATTGTTTCTATGGAAATATTCAACGAAGTTACGACAGTGAGAAAATCCTGGTTGAACCTTAGGAATAGTTTAGGATACAAGTGACATGTCACTAGGAAACCATGTGTTATGTGATCTATGTGAATTCGGGTGCTAGTCATGTACGTCCTATTGGTGGATGGGTAGTCCAGCATGCGTTGCGGATACTTGACAGGTTGTGTGAGCAGCCCATGTAGCTATGTTTTGACTGACAGCTTGTGTGAGCAGCCCATGTAGCTACGTCTTGACTGACAGCTTGTGTGAGCAGGCCTGTGATTAGCTCGTGTGTGAGCCCTATGTGTTATGAGATATGAGGTAGCATTTGCTACATATGTGGCACTTATGTGCAAGACTTTCTGTGTATCGGATAATATTCCAAGTGTTCAGCAGGTAATCCGAAGAGTATGTCAAAGTTGGTAAAGTATGCAACTATGTTATGAGTTGGTACAGGTATGTATGTAAAACTCATGAGTATGGACTTTAGTATGAGATGAACTCTTGGTAAGAATGCTAATGAGTAAGTTAAGCCGAAGATACATGATGATGATTATGTTAACTTATGTTGAGTAGTTATATGATTAATGTATGATTTATGTTGCTTATTATTTGCATGCAAACTTACTAAGCTTTAAAAGCTTACTCCCCTTTTTCTTTCCATTCCTTATAGTGTCACCAAGCTAGCTCGAAGATCGAGGAACATTAAAACTTGATTCACACTTTCAAATGATTGTTTTGGGTATACTTGGTTTCAATATTTTGAGTATGACATGTATAGGGACTTGGTCATTTTGTTACGTGTCATATTGGTTAGTCAAATGCGTTGGCATTGTAATGCTTAATATGGCCATTGGAAGTTGGATGATATTATTATTATTGGTCATTGGTATATTTATGTAATGATGCTTATCATGAAGAGAAAATTGGCATGATTGGAAAGGAAAGTGTGTATGTTTATGCATGATAGATGTTAGTATGTGCAAATGATGTACTGATATCTTGTTAGTGGCTGATTTGGTTGTATGTATATTCTTAGATTGGTATTGCTTGTTTTCGTGCAGGTTGGTGCAAGTAAGAGTGGTAAAAGGGCTTGGCTATTTATTTTGTCCACATGGGCAGAGACACAACCGTGTGTCTCAGTCGTGTGAAGGACAAGGCCTAGGGACATGGGCATATGTCTAGGGTGTGTGAAGTCTGCACCTATTTTATGAAAAATTTTGAAAATTAAAATTTGCCACACAGCCTAGCACACTGGCGTGTGACTTGGCCGTGTGACTTCCTTTGGTGCATGATGTCATAAATAGAGAGTTACACGGGTTAAGGACACGGACGTGTGTAACCACACGGCCTACCCACACGAGCGTGTCCCAAACCACACGGGCGTGTGACCCTGTTTTGATGAAAAAAATTTAGATGTTGTAGAATTTTCTAAATTTCTCGGTTTAGTCTCGAACCACGATAGGAATGTATATTAAAATTTTTAAATTTGGATGGAAATTTAAGTCTCGATTTTGTATGTTTGCTTATCTTTAAGTTCGGTAATGCCTCGTAACCTGTTTTTGCTTCGGATGTGGTAAGGGGTGTTACAAATCAAAATTTTATCATTACACCAAATTATTTTTAAATATTACATAATAATATTTACGAACTCATACATCAGATTTGTGGCCCCAAAACTACTATTCCGACACTACAGTGCACCTGTGATGAGTGAAGCTTCTGGCCTTGTGAAAGGGACACTACGGTGTTTGAGCATCAAGGTTTAGGAATGGTGAAATGGAGTAAAGGGATGCAATGGGAGGGTGAACAAGAAAGATCATGGCCAGGCCATAGGACCAATCAGAGGCAATATGCCTAAAATGAGTAAGACCATAGCTGAAAGATGTTGCATCGTGATAAAGATGAGTATGACCATAGCTGAAAGTTGTTATGGCATCATGATAGAAGTTGGACTAAGACCATGGTTGAAAGACAATAGGACATCCTTTGATAGTCCATCGAGATAGTAAACATGGCGTTATACTGTGTAAGGCCCTAGCTAAAAGACACTATGACATCATAGATAGTTCGACTAGAAGATAGATAATTCGACGAGAAGATAACCATAGGATAGTCCGACGAGACGTTAATCACAGGATAGTCCAATGGGACATTAAACACCGGATAGTCCGAAGGAACGTTAAACACGGTATAGTCCGACGGGATGTTAAACATAGGGTAGTCTGCCAAGACGAAAAACATGGAATCTTAATGCCTAAGACAATAGCTTGGCTGTTGTTGTAACAGTTCAATTTTGGGGCTAGTCAGAATAGTGATTTCGGAACCACTAAACCGAGGTCGAGGAAATTATTTTAAATATCATTTTATTATTGTAGCATGATTAGATAAGTGCAAAAGGACTAAATCGCATAAAGTGCAAAAGTCCTATTTTGTTAGGTAAGGGTGTCAATTAGCTAAAGAACATAAATTGGGGGCCTTAAAGAGATTAGACACTTAAAGAATAGGGTGGTCGGCCATAGGGGACAAATTGATGGGAAGTCAAAATTAGGTGGTGTTCTAGTCACCAATTTTGACTAGTTTTAAATAAAATAAAACAAAAAGGCTTCATCTTTTTATTTCTTCTTCTTCAACCGATTTTCATCTTCTAAATGGGGATTTTGAGAGCTCAAAATATCACCCATTAACATCTCTTACAAGTAAGTCATTTATAAGGTTATTCTTGATGATTTTTGTATTTTTGGACTCCTTGTAACATAAGCTTTCTATGAAAGGGATTATTTTGCAAAATGGTTGAGAGATTAGGGTTTTGCGATGAAAGCATATGTGTATTTTTCTGAAATTTTATGGAATAATATGAGTATTAGATGTGTAATAAACAACTTTTATGAAGGGAATTTTCATGAAAACCCTAATAGGGACTATTTTGCATAAGTTAGAAATTTGTTGATAAATGTGAGAAATAATGGAAATTTTGGATTGCTTCTAGTATAAAAAGTAATCAACTAGGCTTATAATATGAAGAAATTCGATAAAAATCAATTTTCGAGCATAGGGGTAAAATGGTCACTTTGTGAAAGTCTAAGGGCAAAATAGTCATTTTGCTCAATTATGAACTTTTTAGGCATCTAAATTGATATGCTGATGAAATAAATGAATTTTTTTAATTTAGAGCAAGAGAAACATGATTCGGGTCTTAATCGGGGTAAGAACAAATTTTACGAGGATTAAGCTAGTTTTCATCATTTTGTATCGAGGTAAGTACATATGTAAATAATATGTTATTGAAGCTTAATTTGGTATATTTTAATAATATACATATGTAATTAGCTTATTGTTGTTATGTATCTAAATCGTAATTGTTTCCATGAATGTATAAATGACATCTTATGCGAGTAAATTAAAATGTGAGCAAATGTGATGCTATTCGATTAGATATGAAGCCTCATTGAACCTTAGACATAGCATAGGATACAAAGGGGCATGTTATGAAAATTATGTGGTTTGAAGTCATGAGTTGAGTCTGAGTTCATGAGATAAATACTAGAGGTAACGTGGTTCCGGGTACTGACTTTGTGCACAGACCCATGAGTGGATCAGTGAGCAAACGTTGCATGATAGCTATGGGATCCGGGTCCTGACTTGATAAAAAGGCCCGTGAGTAGCTCAAATGCGAGCATTTCATAGTGCGAGGTAGCCCTGATTTCTTATATGGCATTTAGATGCAAATTCTCCACGTATCCATATGTACTTTGAGAGTTCAATGGGTAACCCGAAGATTTAGTTGGTGAATACTTTGATGAGGTATGTATACCGAACTCATGGTTAGGACTTGAGTAAGGAAGGAGGTGTATTAAGTATACATGAATGAAAGGAAGAGTAAGATAGAGACGTTAAGTGATTTATATCTTTTAAGCATGTCAAGCTACCGTTGGATGAATATGATTTTCTTATAATTACATTTTATTTGCATATATGTACTTACTAATCTCCTACGCTTACTCTTTTTTCTTTTCTTTCCTTATAGTGCCGCCAAGCTATCATCGGGGATCCAGTGATATCAAAAGCTTCGATCACACTATCACTCAAGACCTTAGTATAGCTAGTTTTATTGTTTTATTTTCTGGAATGTATAGGGACTCAAGTCTTTGTTTAATGTTTCGTTAGTTAGCTATAATGTTTCGTCTCATATGATGAATATGATACTCATTTTGATAAGGCCATGGATGATGGTCAATACGCATTTTGATTTATAAATAAAAGATGATATTTTCATGGATGAGTAAATTGCATAAATGAAATGTTGTCCATTGTGGTTATTTTGGCTATGTGATGTGCCCTTATGTTAGTATAGAGTGATTTTTGTTCAGGTTACATAAGTAAGGGTGACAAAAAGGCTTGGTAAATAGCCTTATTGTAACACCCCGAACCCGAGACCGACACCGGAGTCGGACACGAGATGTTAACAACTTTGAAAAAAAATTTTCCAGACACTGCCCAGTCTGAGTACTAGTCGCTTCAAAAATCATATCTTGAGTTTCACAACTCGAAAATAAGTTTTGTGATTTTTCCCTGAAACTAGACTCATGTCCCCACCTATGTATTTTTTTCTAGAATTTTTGGTCGGGCCAATTAGTACAGTTTATTAGTCAAAGTCTCCCATGTTACAGGGGTCGACTACACTGACCTTTTCTCAATACGACTTGGATATCTCTCTGCACAGAGCTTCAATACTGATGCCGTTTGTTTCTATGGAAACTAGACTCAGAGAGGAATCCATACATATATGGTATGATCCCTAATTATCTCTGGTCAATTTATAGTGAATTTCCAAAGTTGGAACAGGGAATCCAGAAACTGTTTTGGCCCTGTTCCACAAGAACCTGAATATCTCTTACTGTACTGTTCATATGATTGTTTCGTTACTTTCATATGAAAGTAGATTCATCAAGGTTCGATTACATAATTTATTCACTATTTAATTCCACTCCTACGAATTCTTGTGATTTTTCCAATCCACACCACTGCTGCTGTCAGCCTCTGTTTTCAAAGTAAACCTTACCTATTTTCGGGGTTTCATGGACCAACTAGGGCCTTGTCATACATATGCCCACATATGATCATACTTAGCCATTCCAATGGCTGATCATTTGCTCAACACTTCCATTCCAACTATAGTTACATCATGAAACCATCTATACATTCATAAACACGAATGGTCTAACGCCATACTCCACTTCTACAAGCCATTTTCGCATGGCTGTACACTTATACATTTCATAAAGTACTCGAAAACAACAATGGGTAGTCCTATACATGCCATATCAAAATTCAACCAAAATAGTACCCAAAAGAGCCTTTGATAGTGTGGGCGACTTCGACTTCAAGATCCCGAGTCCGATAGCTGGAGAACCAAAAAAATCTATAAAACAGAGGAGCAGTGTAACGAGTAAGCAATTTATGCTTAGTAAGTTTTGAGCAAGGAATTCCAGCATAAACAAAGAATAACACACATTTAGCTAAACGGAATATTTCACAATACGCAATTTACCGATATCAAACTTGCTTCACAACATTAACAACCCTTATGTACATACACAATAGACTAACTTAGCCGAAGGCCGGTAGCTCGTTTATCAACTGAGCGAACATTTATTTGTAAGGGCTCGATTAAATTCAACACATACGTAACATATCCCCATATTGGGATGTTTTTCGAGTATTCGCTGGAATTTTACAGCAAGCTCATTAATTACCAAATCACGTACCTTCGGGATTTAACCGGATATAGCTCCTCGTTCAAATGCCTTCGGGACATAGCCCGGTTTTAGTAACTCACACAATGCCTTCGGGACTTAACCCGGATTTAGTATCTCGCACGAATGCCTTCGGGACTTAACCCGGATTTAGTATCTCGCACAAAGGCCTTCGGGGTTTAACCCGGAATTTGTATCTCGCACAAATGCCTTCGGGGCTTAACCCGGAATTTGTATCTCACACAAATGCCTTCGGATCTTAGTCCGGATATATTCACTTAGCACAAAGCCTTCGGGACTTAGCCCGGACAGCATTCAATTAATCATACACATCTAACAATAATTCATGGCACATTCATATTTCATTTTCATTTGTGAAACTCAAACACAAGGCACATATCGTCCTTGCACATTCGGCTCAATAGCCACACATAGAGCATGATTTAATCACATCGTAATTTAAGCTCTCTTACTCAAGAACTTACCTCGGGTGTTGTCGAACGATTCCGCTAGCTATTCAACCACTTTTTCCTTCCCTTTATCGGATTTATTTCCCCTTTGCTCTTGAGCTTAATTAAATAAATAAATTGATTTCATCATTTAGGCATCAAAAAGATGAACACAAGGCACTTAGCCCATATTTATACATTAGACATTAAAGTCTCATACATGCAAAAATCATGCATCAACACAACATATTAGCTAATTTCTTTCCCCTTGGCCGAATATGCATGTCTATTTTTGGGGTCGATTTCAACACTTAATACACACATATACACACTAGTAAAGCATCCTCCCCCTTTTCATCAATTTAACACATGCATTGCTCATTAACATGCAAAGTTACATTCGGCCTTAGCACACATCTTGCTAGCCGATTCTTCTCCATTTAGCAACCAATGCACATATGTGCTCACACAAAAATGCTAAAAAGGAGGTTCAAGAATCATCAAGCCATCATCACATGCATCATTAACAAGCTTCATATTTTGCATGCAATGGCATTAACACAACCTCCACCTAGGCCGAATCTTAACTCATCCTCATGCCTCATCACCACAACATCAAACACCAACCAAGAATGATGCATCCATGGTCAAGTGCCATTTCCATCACATAGCAAGATTTAGACCATGGGCTAGGTAGAACTCAAGCTAACAACTAAAACATGCATGCATCTCATGGAACATCATCAAACATACCTTAGCCTAGCTACATGCATGGCCGAATCTCTTCACGTTTCTTCTTCTTTCCTCCTTAAATTTTTTGGCCAAGGATGAACCAAAGGATGAGAAATTTTTATCTTTGTTTTTCTTTCTAATTTAGGCTAAATGAAGGTGAGAAAAGGATGAACAAAGATCTTCTCCTCTCTTTTCTTTAGCTCACGACAATGGGGGGGAAAGAATCAACTACACACATTTTTTTTTTGTGTATTCATCATACTCGTTTTCATTATTTAATTTCCATGCCTATTATTTTATTTTTTTCCACCCATGATGCACCAACAAAACATGTCTATGACATGTCTTGGCCATCAAACTTGGTCTACCATGCTTGTCATGGCCGGCCACTACTAGTAGGGGGAATTTGACATGCAAGTCCCCCTTTGTCCACATGCGCTAATAGGTCCTCACACATTGACCTATCACATTTTAGAATTTTCTCACATAAGTCCTATTGACTAAATTCACATGAAATCAACCAAATTGAAGCTTGAAATTTTCACACATTCATAATTACATATTCTAGACAATAAGTATCACATTCAAACATTTCGGTGACTCGGTTTAGCGGTCCCGAAACCACTTCCCGACTAGGGTCAACTTTGGGCTGTCACACTTATTTTGTCCACACGGGTAGGAACACGGGCGTGGCCCACCACATGGGCGTGTGATTTGGCCGTGTGCCCCTGCACGTAAGAATTGTAAGTCAATATGCATGGTTGTAAACACACAGGCAGAGACATGACCGTGTGTTTCAACCATGTGAAGGGCACGACCTAGCACACAAGCGTGTTCCTTGGCCGTGTGGCCTTTAAGGATTGCTGACGTCAGAAACAGAATGTCTAGATTTTTTCACACGGGCTAGAACATGGGCGTGCCACGGCCATGTGAAGGACACGAGCCAAAGATATAGGTATGTTCTAGGCCATGTGAAAACCGCTAAGGCGTGCATTTAGAATTAATTCCACATGGGTATAGGACACGGGCGTGTCCCTGTATTGCTTAGGTCGTGTGAGCCACACGGGCCAATAGCATGACCATGTTGAAATGTCACACGGGCGTGTTGCCCCTCCCACACAGGCGTGTGCCCCTGTGTTAAAAGTTATTTTCAGAGTTCTTTAAAAGACTCGGATTGTTTCCAAAAGGGTTCCAATGGATGTTCTTGGGCTTAATAGGCTATTATTAAGGAGTTTATAAATAAAATTGAAAAACTTTTAATTTGATCATGTTTTGGTGTTATGAAAACGTTTATATGCATAAGTTTAAGTTAGATAATGCCTCATATTCTGACCCAGCGTGGGGTACGGGTGTGGGGTGTTACATTTAGTGGTATCAGAGCTATGGTTTAGTAGGTTCTCGGACTAACGTAGCGTGTGTACAAGTCTAGCTATACATGCCATAAATAAATTGTGATAGTGTGACGAATCTTGACCTTTTAAATTGTGTTTTCATATAGTAATGGATTCCGATCGAACTATGACGGATGACGTAGAAAGTAACACACTGGCCCCCACCGAAGGGGCGGTGCCATCTGATAATCGGCCTCCCACGATTAGTCAGGGAGGGGGAAGGGGCTCAAGAGGTCTTTCTCCACATGATGAATGAGTGGTACACAGAGTTCGTCCGAACGAACCCCAATGCTCAACCCCCTCCACCCTCACCTATCCCTCAACCTGTCCCCGTAGTACCCCAGGATATGGACTTTGAGAGGCGAAATAGACCTCCAATGGATAAGATCTAGAAGCATGAAGCTGAGGAGTTCCGTGCTAATAAAGATGATAACCCTGAAAGGGCAGAATTCTGGCTTGAGAACACCATCAGGGTATTCGATGAATTATCTTGCACTTTTGAAGAATGCTTGAAGTGTGCCATATTCTTGTTGAGGGCCTTTGCATACTACTGATGAAAGACATTAGTCTCGGTGGTGCCTGGGAAATGGTCACATGGAAGAATTCTGGAAGAAATACATCAGTGAAAGATTTATGGATCAAAAGCGTAAGGAATTCCTTGACTTGAAACAAGGCCGCATGACGGTCACTGAATATGAAAGAGAGTTTGTCCGACTTAATAAGTACGCTTAGGAGTGTGTATCCTCCAAGCCAAGATGTGTAGAAGGTTCGAAGACGGACTTAATGAGAACATTAGACTATCAGTGGGTGTCCTGAGTTTAAAGAGTTCGCAGTACTCGTTGATCGGGCCTGTAAAGCCGAGGAATTAATCAAAGAAAAGAAGAAAATCAAAGCGAAAACTAGAGATGTAAGGAAGAGACATGCGAGCAAGTCATTTCCATCACATTATAAGAAATCCAGAGACACCTACTCTTGTTCTCATGCATCAACTGGACATTCGTACCGAGATCGTAAGAAACAAGATTCGAATTTTAAGTCTCGGGATACATCAGTGGCTAGCGTGGGCAATGTTAGATCTTCCAAACCAGAATGTCAGCATTGTGGTCGAAATCATTTCAGCAAGTGTAGAATGAACGATGGATCTCGTTTTCAATGTGGTTCTCAAGACCACTTTATTAAAGATTGCCCCGAAATGACTGACAATGAGAAATTTCATAGTACAAGGTCAAGTGGCACCAATTCTAAAGGAAGACCTTAGAAGAATATTGGAGTTGGGGCTGGTAGCAAGAATTTGACGAGAGACACTACCGTAAGGTTTGAAGCTAGAGCTCTGGCTAGAGCCATACGTGCACATGAAGATGCATCCTCTCATGATGTGACCACCGGTACATTCTCTCTCTATGATAATACTGTTATTGCTTTGATGGACCTTGGTTCTACTTATTCGTATATGTACATAAAGTTGGTATCTAGCACGAATATGCCTATTGAGTCTATGGAATTTATGATTAAAGTGTCAAACCCATTAGGAAAACATGTGATAGTCGATAAAGTATGTAAGAAATGTCCTTTAGTAGTTAAAGGTCATTGTTTTCCGCCCGATTTGATGCTGTTACAATTCGATGAGTTTGATGTCATATTGGGTATGGACTGGTTGACATTCCATGATGCTATAGTAAATTGTAGACAAAAGGCTATTAAATTAAAATGTGAAAATGTTGAAACCCTTTGGGTTGAATCCGGTGAGCCAGGGAACTTACCTATGGTGATATCCTCCATGTCTGCTCAGAAATGTTTGAGGAAAGGATATGAAGCTTAGTTGGCTTTTGTAATGAATAATAAGGAATCAGAGTTGAAGGTTGAGTCAGTACCGGTTGTAAGTGAATATGTGGATGTATTCCAGGAAGAATTGCTTGGGTTACCCCCTAATAGAGAGGTTGACTTTGGTATAGAGCTAATGCCAGGGACCACGCCTATTTAGATTGCTCCGTATCGGATGGCCCCGACTGAGATCAAAGAACTAAAGTCACAGTTGCAAAAATTGATCGACAAGGGTTTTGTGAGACCAAGCTTTTCACCGTGGGGTGCTCCAATGTTATTTGTGAAAAAGAAAGATGGATCTATAAGGTTGTGCATAGATTACTGGCAGTTAAATAAGAGGACGATCAAGAAAAAAACCCGTTGCCGCGAATGGACGACTTGTTTGAGCAACTGAAGGGAGCAGCATGGTTTTCTAAGATAGACTTGAGATTTGGCTCCTATCAACTACGAGTTAAAGAAGCAGATATGCCTAAAACCGCTTTTAAGACGCGGTATGGCCACTATGAGTTTCTCGTCATGCCTTTTGGCTTAACAAATGCTCCCACCATGTTTATGGATTTAATGAATAGAGTATTTTGGCCATATCTAGATAAGTTTATAGTTGTATTCATTGATGACATCCTGATATACTCTAGAGATAGGGTAGAACATGTCGAACACTTGAAAATCATTTTGCAGACTCTGAAGGACAATCAGTTGTATGCCAAATTTAGTAAAAGTGAGTTTTGGCTTAAAGAAGTCAGCTTTTTGGGCCATATTGTTTCGAGTGATGGTATTAGGGTTGATCCCAGCAAAGTTTCTACTATTGTTGAATGGAAACCACCAAAGAATGTGACTGAAGTTAAAAGCTTTTTAGGGTTGGTCAGTTATTATAGGTGATTTGTAAAGGACTTCTCTATGATTGCGACTCTCATGATAAGGTTGCTTCAGAAAGGAGTTAAGTTTGAATGGTCAGATAAGTGTCAGCAGAGTTTCGAGAAGTTGAAGATGTTGTTGACTGAGGCTCTCGTACTAGTACAACCCGAATTAGGAAAAGCATTCGTGATTTATAGCGATGCTTCTTTGAATGGGTTGGGATGTGTACTTATGCAAGAGGGAAAAGTTGTGGCTTATGCCTTGAGACAATTGAAACCTCACAAGAAGAACTATCAGACACACGACCTAGAATTGGCCGCCATATTATTTGCTCTGAAGATCTGGCGAACATTATTTGTTCGAAGAGATATGCATGTATACTCTGATCATAAAAGTCTTAAGTACTTGATGACCCAAAAAGATTTAAATCTGAGGCAACGTAGATGGTTGGAACTATTAAAAGATTATGAGTTCATTATAGATTACCATCCAGGAAAAGAGAACGTGGTCCCCGATGCATTAAGTAGAAAATCATTGTTTGCTTTGAGAGCAATAAATACCTGATTAACCTTATCAAAGGATGGTTCAATTCTAGCAGAGCTAAAAGCTAGACCAACCCAAGAAATTTTTAAGGCTCAGAAGAGTGATAGCAATTACTATCCAAGAAAACCCTGTGCGAATTAGATGTCGAATCAGATTTTCGGATGGGTTCCGACGATTGCTTGAGATTCCGGGATAGGATTTGTGTTCCTAAGGACACCGAATTGATTCAGAAGATATTAGATGAGGCACATAGTGGTTGTTTGTCAGTACACCCCAGGAGTACGAAAACGTATAAAAATTTGAAGAAAATGTATTGGTGGCCATGAAAAGAGACATTTCAGAGTTCGGTTCTAGGTGTCTTATGTGTCAGCAAGTGAAGGTTGAATACCAAGTACCTTCGGGTCTGCTTCATTCTATCACGCTTCCTGAGTGGAATTGGGATCAGATTACTATGGATTTCGTGACAGGTATACTGGTAACCTCAAAGAAAAAGGATGCTATTTGGGTTATTGTGGATAGGCTAACAAAGTCAGCACATTTTATATCTGTGCATAACAACTACTCCCTTGAGAGATTGGCTGACTTGTACGTTTCTGAAATTTTGAGACTACACGGGGTGCCCTTGTTGATTATTCCAGATAGGGACCCGAGATTTATCTCCAGGTTTTGGAAAAAAGTTAAAAGAGGCATTCGGAACAAATTTGAGTTTCAGCACAGCATTTCACCCTCAAACCTACGGTCAGTCGAAAAGAGTGATTCAGATTTTAGAAGGCATGTTGCGATGTTGTGTTCTTAATTTGGGAAAGGTACTTACCATTGGTTGAACTCACCTACAATAATAGCTATCAGTCGAGTTTGAAGATAGTGCCTTATGAGGCTTTATATGGGAAAAAGTGTCGAACGCCCTTATATTGGACCGAGCTCAGAGAGAGTCAGATTCACGGGTCGATCTAGTCAAGGAGACCGAAGAGAAAGTTAAAGTGATTCAAAAATGTTTGAAGGCCACCTCGGATAGGTAGAAATCCTATGCATATTTGAAACAGAAAGAGATCGAATTTCAAGTTAGCGATCGAGTGTTTTTGAAAGTATCCCAATGGAGAAAAGTTATCAGATTTGGTAGAAGAGGCAAGTTGAGTACTCGTTTCATAGGACCCTATAAGGTTACCAAGAGATTAGGGCCAGTTGCCTATCGATTGGCCTTACCACTAGAATTAGAAAATATCCACGACATGTTTTATGTGTCCATGCTACGACAATATAGATCAGACCCTTCGCATGTGATTGTGCCAACAAAGGTTGAGATTCATCCGGATATGTCTTATGGTGAGGAACCTGTTAAGATCCTAGCTGAAGAGGTTAAGCAACTGAGAAATAAGAGCGTTCCCCTTGTAAAAGTATTATGGCAGCGACATGGGGTTTAAGAGGCCACATGGGAACCCGAAGAGATCATGAAAGTCCAATACCCAAACCTTTTTACCGGTAAAATTTTCGAGGGTGAAAATCCCTAAAGGGGGAGAATTGTAACAGCTCGATTTTAAGGCTAGTCAGAATAGTAATTTCGGAACCACTAAACCAAGGTCAAGGAAATTATTTTAAATATCATTTTATGTATTGTAGCATGATTAGATAAGTACATCAAAATTTTGGTGAATTAATTTTAGCAATTGCTTGCTTAATTGTAACAAAGGACTAAATTGTATAAAGTGCAAAAGTTTTATTTTGTTAGATAAGGGTGTCAATTAGCTAAAGAACCTAAATTGGGGGCCTTTAAGAGCAATTAGACCCTTAGAGAATAGGGTGGCTAGCCATAGGGGACAAATTGATGGGAAAGTCAAAATTAGGTTGTGTTTTGGTCACCAATTTTGACTAGTTTTAAATAAAATAAAACAAAAAGGCTTCATCTTTTTATTTCTTCTTCTTCAACCGATTTTCATCTTCTAAATGGGGATTTTGAGAGCTCAAAATATCACCCATTAACATCTCTTACAAGTAAGTCATTTATAATGTTATTCTTGATGATTTTTGTATTTTTGGACTCCTTATAACATAGGATATAAAGTGTAATTAAGTATACATGAATGAAAGGAAGAGTAAGAGAGAGATGTTAAGTGATTTATATCTTTTAACCGTTGGATGAATATGATTTTCTTATAATTACACTTTATTTGTATATATGTACTTATTAAGCTCCCACGCTTACTCTCCTTTCTTTTCTTTCCTTATAGTGCCGCCAAGCTAGCATCGGGGATCCAGTGATATCAAAAGCTTCGATCACACTATCACTCAAGACCTTGGTATAGCTAGTTTCATTATTTTGTTTTCTAGCATGTATAGGGACTCGAGTCTTTGTTTAGTGTTTTGTTAGTTAGCTATAATTTGTCGGCTCATATGATGAATATGATAATCATTTTGTATAAGGCCATGGATGATGGTCAATACTCATTTTGATTTATAAATAGAAGACGATATTTTCATGGATGAGTAAATTACGAAAATGAAATGTTGTCCATTGTGGTTATTTTGGCTATATGATGTGCCCTTATGTTAGTATAGAGTGATTTTTGTGTAGGTTACATAAGTAAGGGTGACAAAAAGGCTTGGTAAATAGCCTTATTTTGTCCACAGGGGTAGGCACACTGGCGTGTGTCTAGGCCGTGTGTGACACAGGGTCCACCATATGGGTGTGTGATTGGGCCGTATGTCCCCTGCATGTAAGAATTGTAAGTCAGTATATATGGTAGTAAACACATGGGTAGAGACACGGCCGTGTGTTTCAGCCGCGTGAAGGGCACGGCCTAGCACACGGGTGTGTGCCTTGGCCATGTGGCCCTTAAGGATTGCTGATGTTAGAAACAGAATGTCCAGGTTTTTGCACAAAGGCTAGGACACGGGCATGTCACGACTGTGTGAAGGACACAAGCCAGAGATACGGGTGTGTTCCGGGCCATGTGAAAACCCCTGTAGGTGTGCATTTAGAATTAATTCCACATGGGTATAGCATACGGGCATGTCCCTGTATTGCTTAGGCCGTGCGAGCCACACGGGCCAATAGCACGACCATTTTGAAATGTCACACGGTCATGTTGCCCTTCCCACACGGGCATGTGCCCCTGTGTTAAGAGTTATTTTCAAAGTTCTTTAAAGGACTCGGATTGTTTCCGAATGGGTTCCAATGGATGTTCTTAGTCTTAATAGGCTCTTATTAAGGAGTTTATAAATAAATTGAAAAAGTTTTAATTTGACCATGTTTTGGTGTTATGAAAATGTTTATATGCAAAGTTTAAGTTAGGTAATGCCTCATATTCTAACCTGACATGGGGCACGGGTGTGGGGTGTTACAGTTGCAGCATGAAACAGTCTATCGAGACAATAAAAGCAGATGGTCAATCGGGACAATGATAAAGGGAAGTTGTGCAAACATGGAAAAAAGAGTAAATTCAAAGTATAGGCATACATTAGATAACCAGTAGGACGAAGGAATTCGCCAATTAAAAGGAAATATAAAGTGGGAAAAGATTGTTGGAATGGCAGTTATGAAAGCCAATAAAGCATGTGAAAGGTAACCCAGGAAGAATTGACACGGAATTTGATGCACTAGCGATGCCGATGTAAGAGGTGAGGAAAAGTGGTATAATCGAGGATTGTAAATAAGAATCCGCCAATAAGATTTGTTAAGCGATGCTTAGAGTAACCATATATGCTAGTGGGTTTTCCTGGGAACACAGCCTAAACTTTAAAGAAAATAGGGGCTAGATATAACCCATTAATGAAGAAGGATACACGGGATGACAGATATGTCTGTTAAGACTATTCCTTTTTAAGTGCTTAAGGTCATGTGACTAAAGCATATTACAAAGAAGTAATCCAACAACTATTTAAACTTAGAGGGTTTCAGCCCACCAAGGTGGCGTGGGACCTTGTTAGTCATGCCAATGGGTGGAAGGTGAGTAAGTCAGATGAGATTAAGATAAAGAAAGAGTCTGCCACAGACTAAAGAGGTTGAGAATACTCAGCAAGAGCCTTTAAGAGGGTAAGTCGAAAGGCCACCTTAATAGGGCTTAATGGTAGGAAGAAGGAAATCCACATTGAGGATAAGTGGAAGAAAGAAGTTGAGTAAAAGAAAGGATAGAATCCGCAAAGATGGCGAGGCATTCAGTGGAACTGACAAGGTTGATAAAAGGCTAGTAGAATGGTTGAAAGGAAATCGCTCAACAATCCATTTGCCAGTGGATAGAATCGAGAATATGATAAAGTCCAAATGATGAGTTTAAGAGAAAATTTCCAAAACGAGCAGGGAGTTATTAAATCTAGTTTTATCATTTAAACCCTGGAAGGATGAGGACTAATTATGTGATAGCTAGAAACTCACTAAGTTCATTCAAACTTACAAGGGTTTTAACCTGTGTTTTACAAGACTCCAGGAACCAGGAACTCGAGAAAGGATCGATCCAGATTGAATGGGATCAAGGAGTTCATTATGAAGGTGTCACACATATAAAACAATGGTACCTTAGGAACTTTATCATGGAGGAGAATATGATGTAGCTCCTTTAGAGTTCAAAGATTGAATTAATAAAATTTTTATTTATTCTTTTATCTCTGGTTACCAGGAGAGATTTTTCCTCGGGTCAATTATTAAAAATTCTAAAATTGTAAGATAGTACTATTTAATTTTGACATTAAGGATTTCGTTGTAAGATATACATATTATTTTATTAAGTAAGATCAAAGTTCAGACAATAAACCTTGTATAAAGGTTTAGACACTATTATAAGTTCTTATAAATAGATAATACGATATATTTTAACATAGTAAAATCTTAGTATGAACAATAACTGGTTTAGTTGTGACACCTCATACCTAGGTTTGGAAAACGAGTCGGGTAGGGGTTTTACAACTACCATCTTGATGATAGTGTGTGCTTCACTCTGATCCGGATCAGGAGTTTTGCTAGTTGACAATTTGCAAAGGGAAGAAACAATTAGAGTAAGCATTTAGAATGCTTAGTAAGTTCAAATGGAAAATACAATGCTTACATTTTCAAATATAAGCATATTAGCTACCAAAATTTTGGCATACATTTAGCTAACCTTGGCACATAATGCCATAACTAAACACATGCCAACATTAACATCCAAATAGGTTAGACATATTAACATATCAAGAAGTCATTAATTCATGCCAAGTCAAACAACTTTATCAAGTTACAAAATCATACCATTTTAATTTGAATGACAAATCATAATACCATATCAATTAGTTCATTTCTTCTTCTTTTTTAAATCCAATACCCAATTTTATACAACTTATATCAATATCATATTCCCTCATAAGTTCACAAGTTCTTACATTTCAATTTAACCATATATCATATTGATTCATTAGATGTAAGTCATTAACTTTTCAAGTTTCTAATTTCAATTTTAAGGTTTTGTTCGATGGAGACCTAGTAAAATAGACTCAGGTACATGAGTTAACTGCACCATACCAGGTAGCTTGTAGAAGCTTAAACTACATCACACTAGGGTACCGAAGTGCAAAGCCTGTAGGTATCAAATGCATACTCATATGCAAATACATCCCTACACCACACTAGAGTCTCTATAGAGACATATAATACTCGATGATCCGTAACAAATGATGGATCTCAATATAACCCGTCATAATGACTGTACAATCACATATATCATACAAGCTTGCATAAGACCCTATTGGCATGCCAACTGTATCCTAACCTTTTACTAAGTTCACATGGGCATCAATTATGCATTTTTTTCATTATAATCCTTGTAATCAATCATTATCACATATTTATATCCTGTGATCATCCACATTTATATATCATACCCTATAATCTATTACATTTGTGTTTTCACATCCTGTAAATGTAACACCCCCTAACCGATCTTCACTTTCGTGTTAGGATTATAGTGTAATATCTCATTTTTGGTGGAACCGGAATAGTGGCTTCAGGACCACAAATCCAACATGAAAATATTTATTTTTAATATCATTTTCATGTCTACAATAGTAAGATCGTATAAAAATTTTGTTAAGAAATTTCAACGTTTGCATGTTTAATTAAGTAAAAAGGATTAAATCCTAAAAGGTGCAAAAGTAGTGTTCTAATAGATAAAGGTATCTATTAGCTATGAAATTAAATTGATAAGGGATTTATGTGGTAATTAGACCGTTGTCGATAAGAGTGGACTTTTATGGACATCATTTAAATGATTTTAAAGGTTATTTACCAAGGTTAATTAGGTAAGTTTAGTAAAAAGAAAAGAAAACAAAGTATCATCTTCTTTATTGAATAACTCCACCAAAATTGAGAAGAAAAAAATCACCACGGAAGCTTGCTAGGTTCAGCCATGTCTTCTTTCTGCATACGAGTGAAATTTCATCCCATTTTTAATGATTTTTACGTTTTCGAGATCATTGTAGCTTAATCTAGCTAGCCCAAGGACTAGTTTGAAAAATGTCAAAGGTTTAGGGTTTTTCCATGAACATGTTAGTATGATTTATGGAGTTTGATGATACATTACAAATCCTTGTTGATAAGTAGACAAGTTTTGTAAAGTGATTTTAGATAAAAATGTTAATTAGGGACTTAGTTTTAAAAAGAGTAAAAATGCATGATGAAATTTTGAAATAATGATTTGTATGAATCACTATGTGTTCATGATGAATTCAGTTAGCTTGGGTTAAGGATGAAATTGCATGAATTTAAATTTACGAGCTTAAGGACTAAGTTGTAAAGAAATCAAAATAATAGGGGAAAAAGTATAATTTTGTAAAGTATGAATTTTGGATTGAATTGAATAAAATGAATGCTAAATGAGTTAAATTTTCCTATTTAGATCAAGATAGACCTCGTACGGATTTAAATCGAGGTAAATCTAAAGCTTCAAATTAGTTGACTTTGTTTCTATGCCTTTATCGTTGAGGTAAGTTCATATAATTGTGTAATGTTTTAATGCTATATTTTGAATTATATGTTAAATGTTAACTGTTATGTAAATGATTAAAGTAAATCCAACGATGTTACGACGACTATTGAACCCCGTTTGAACCTTAGGAATTCGTAAGGTACAAATGACATGTCATTAGGGTTTCATGTTTTGGGTGCTGGTTTTGAATGTCCTATCGATGGTTGAGGTCCAGAATTTGTAGCAGATACTCCATAGCTCATGTGAGCAGTATCGTGTAGCTTACATTCTGACCTACAACTCATGTGAGCAGGCCTATTTCACAGCTCATGTCAGCAACGATGTAAAGGAAAGGAAAGATTACAATTTTATGTTTAGCACATTTCGTGTGAGCTATCCCGCGTATTCGATGATATTATAAATAGTTCAACATGCATAAATTGGAAAGAAAATGGTAAGTTTTCAATATGAACCATGTTGTGTATAATGAAAAGGATTGAAATATTGAGATACATTAAAATCATGTTATGTTATGGAAGAAGATGAATCCAATTGAATTATGTTCATATGTAATGATTTATCTATGTTAAACTCATATGGATTATGTTTAAGTATGCTAACATGTGTTGTGATTAGTGCTTAGGCTTGTGCCAAGCTTATGTTGGATTGAATTATGCATAGATTTAATGTTATGAAATGAAACGGTATGTTATGTTTTATGTTTTACGAACTTACTAAGCATTATGTGCTTATGTAGTTTTCTTTCCTATGTTTTTTTAGTTAACCGGAAGCTCGTTCGGTTGGAAGCTCATTGGAGACCTATCACACTATCTCACAAATATATCAGTAGCTTTTGATGTTTTTTTCATGACTATAATGGCATGTATAGGTGGACTTGCATTAATGATTGAGTTGTTGTGTTTGGCATGTATATATGTAGTATTATGGTTGGTGAACTTTTGTATTTTGATGTTTAAATGGTCGATGTTGAAATGGTCAAGTAATGGTATATTTTGAATGACCAATTTAGTATGTTGTGATTTGGTATATTGTCAATTGTGCTAAGGCTTGGTATGGAAATAGGTAGTTATGTATAGTTGATTCATGGATAAATATGCTTATGCTTAAGTTGACTTGATGATTTGTGATTGAAGTGCCTTTTGGCATGCTTTTTGTATGGATAAATGGCCTATTGAATTGGTTTTATTATGCATGTTTTAGGTATGTTTTAAAGCTTTATTGTATGTGCAAATGGCTTGTAGGTGTGTGCTTGAGTTCGGTGAAAGAAAGGGCTTCAAATTGGCCTATTTCTTGTCCACACGGCCTAAGACACTGGTTTGTGTCCCAATCATGTGTGGCACCCGGCCATGCGACACGACTGTTTGTCCCCTGTAGGTTTCAAAGGATTGCAAGTCAGGCAGTTACACGGCTTAGCACACTGCCTGGCACACAGACATATGAGGCCATTTCAAGAGTTACATGGCATGGCACACGGGCGTGTCACTTGGCAATGTGAAGTTAGAGAGTTACACGAGCACAGACACGGGACAGGACATGGTCGTGTATCCCTATTTCAAATGTTATATGGCCTAGCCACACGGCCGTGTGACCCCTGTAGTGTGAAATTTTCTATCTTTTTCCATGAAGTTCTAAATGTTTGCTATTTAGTCCCAAATCATTTTTAAAGTGTTTTTAAGGCCTGGAAGGCTTGAATAAGGAGCGATATGAATTTGTTTGAATGAATTATGCTATGATTTATAAAATGTTTAGAATTGAATGTTTTAAGTTATGATTTTACGGTAATGCTCAGTAACCCTATTCCGGTGACAGATATAGGTTATGGGTGTTACATACGAAGTATTACAGCACATATCGAAACAATTAATAACATTAAAACATTTATTTATTAATTATAATTATAAAATAATCAAAGCTAAATAAATTTCATAGAAATAAACATTTACAGGCGTTATACCGAGCTTATAGGACCTAAAAATCAGTTTAAAAACAAATAGGGATTAATTTGAAATAAAACAGAAAAATGTAAAAAAATTTGAAACAGAGGTCACACGGTCGTGTGGCCAAGCCGTGTAATAGACTGTGCCCGTGTAATCCAAGGTCACACAGTCGTGTCACTAACCGTGTACATGACCATGTTCGGCTTGAAGTAGGGTCACATGGTCGTTTTGCTAGGCCGGGTATGTAACAGTCCAATTTAGACCCAAGTCGAAACAGTAGTTTCAGGACCACATATTCGAGTTAGAAAAATATTTAAATATTATTTTACGTGCTTATGATGTGTAAATTAACATGTGTGAAAGTTCCGTATTAAAATTTAATCGTATGTGTACTCAATATGATAAAAGGGCCTAATCGCGTAAAATATAAAAGTTGTCTGCTGCCTGTTAAAATTGCTTATTTGACTTGGCTTTATAATTCTGAGGTCCTTATGTGGTTATTTGACCATGGTTTTGATTAAAAGACATTGGTAGACATTAGCTGGTGGAATATTAATGTTTTAATGCAAGTGTAAATTGGTAAAATGTTTATTAAGGTAATTATAATAAAACTAAAGCATGAAAATAGGCCATAACATGTTCTTATAGCCGAAAATATAAAAGAAAAGAAGAGAGAAAAGCTTTGCTCGGGTTCGGCACTTGCAAGCATTGATTTAGGTATGTTTTTGCTTCGGTTTTTTATAATTTCCATGTTTTTGTAATCGTTGCTTCGTATATTATCAAGCCCATACCTCAATTTCTGATTTTGATAATGATTTTGAAATGTGCCATGGATGAATTCATGAACTTTATGTTCTTAAATGATGAAATATGAAAGTTTGATGTTGGTTTTACATGTTTTGTATTTGGATTTTTGATGAAATTGAGTAATTTGGGCTAAATTGTAAAAATGTTATTTTGAAGGACTAAAATGTAAAATAAATGAAATGTATGGACTTTTATGAAGGCTATGAAAATTTGGCTAAGCTTGTGTACAAGCAAATTTTGTATATTTTGTGATTTTTTGAATTAGGGACTAAAGTGTTAAAATGTAAAAATGTAAGGGCTAGTTTGCAAAATGCCTTAATTGTGTGTATATGGATTGGTTTGAATGATTTATGAATTAAAGGGTTAATTTTGAATACATATAGATCAAGAAAAGAGGAATTCAGACTTAGATCGAGGGAAGTCGAAGATTATAGAGTAAACTGTCCAACTCCACAATTCTGAGTACGAGGTAAGTTCGTACGTAAAACTTCAAATTGCAAGTATATTTTGATGCTTTGATTACATATAGATTGTATATATATTTTGTTTGGATGAATATGATGATAAATCTGTAACACCCCAATCCCGTATCCGTCGCCGGAATAGATAAAGGGGCATTAGCAGTCTTGAAACTATATCAGAACAGTAATTTTTTTTTTGAACATTCCTTTAGATAAGTACTAAAGACAGTCAGGGATACAATTTAAACTTCTATAAGTACACATTCAAAAGATGCCATTTTCGCATGGCTTATATACATTAACCAAAATATCCTTTCACTACTAGTCTATTCTATACATGCCATAAGATAATCCAAAACGTAGCAGTACCAAACAGTGGATAGTGATAGTGTGACTAGTTGCTGACGATCCCCGAGCCTGTAGCTTCCAAATGAGATCTATAAAACAGAGGAAACAAAGTACACGGAGTAAGCATTATAATGCTTAGTAAGTTTTAAGCAGTGTCAACAGATAACAATCAAATTATAACATAGTTGTTCGTATTTTTATTTCACTCTTCCTTCGGGCATACCATCCCTTTACCGAATATGCACATCTCATCATATATAATAGGCAGATAAATTCTCACTTGATAGTGACCTCTTATGATCATAGGTACATTACATATTTTTTTTCCTGACTTTCCACATTGACCAAATGCACAATAATCATAGAACAGTCTTATTGCTTTACTCACATGTGCATCACATAACGACCTTGTGATTTAGTCTAAATCAAACTTAAATATAATCTCAAAATACATACCTGACCTACTTAACGCATTGATCGTATTTATTACCAATTGTTACTGTGAAGTTGTATAATCTTACGCTTTACTTGAATCTTCAGCAAAACCTTTAGTTCGGGGCTTACCTGGACAAAATCTCCACACGTAGTCATCGGGTCTTTAGAGCTCGGATATAGTACGAGCACGAAGCCTACGGACATTAATCAGTGATAATATTCTCGCATAAAGCCTGTGGGGTTTTAACCCGGATATAGTACTGACACAAATGCCCTTCGAAACTTATCACATTTATACACTTTCACATCCATCACGTTGGCCACTCGGCCCTATCACATATATACACTTTCACATTCATCACATCGGCCATTAGGCCTTATCACATATATACACTTTCACATTCATCACATCGGCCTATCACATTGGCCATTAGGCCTTATCACATATATACACTTTCACATTCATCACATCGGCCATTAGGCCTTATCACATATATATACACTTTTACATTCATCACATTGGCCATTAGGCCTTATCACATATATATACTTTCACATTTATTCAAATATACTTCACATACCACATATACTATCATGTACAGACTTGGTCTTGGCCGAATCTACATCCATCACTTTGCAATGAATAATTCAATTTTACGCCATACTATCATTTCATATTCGAATACTCATAAACTTACAATATCACGATTTAGAATTCAAGCATGGGTTTAATCAATAGCTTATGAGCAACTAAAACAAGTTTTATCCATGTTTACAACAAAATCACATATTCACTACGAGCTGTTTTCCTGAGAAATGGTCACTAAATTATTTATAATCGGAGCTACAAGACTCCAAATCACTTGCCGTTAATTTTCCCTGAATATAGACTCATATATCTTTCATCCATAAATTTTTCAGAATTTTAGGTTTGGCCAATCAATACCAGATTTTTCTTAAAGTTTCCCCTATTTCACTGTTTGACTAATCTGACCAGTCTTCACTACGAATCAAAATTCTCATTGTACAGAATTCAAAGTATGTTCTATTTGATTTCATTTGAAACTAGACTCATTAAGGAGTCTAAGCATATAAATTTTATCTTGTAACCATTTTTGTACAAATTATAGTGATTTTCTTAAAACAGAACAGGGGATTTCGGAGTCATTCTGACACCGTCTCACACAACTTTAAATATCTCTTTATAGGAAATTCCTTTGCTTACACGGTCTCTTTTATAAGAAACTAGACTAATTAAGCTTTGATTGTATATTTTATTCAGCCTATAATTCCACACCAAACATTTATAGTGATTTTCTAAAATCACGTTACTGCGGCTGTCCTGAGCAAATTATTACAATTTGCTCTTAAATTTCCAAGTCCAAACACTTAGGAACTTACCATTTGAGTTTAAGACATATCATGGCCACATCATATCTTATTAAATCAATTCATTATATCCTATTATAGTTGAATTTACTCAACATTTAGTCACTTAAAACTTACCTCGGATGTGGTCGAACAATTTCGGCGACTATTCGATCACTTTTTCCCTTCCCTTATCCAACTTTGGTCCTCTAAGCTCTTGAACTTGAATTACACAAATTTAACTTATTGTTAATCAACTAATCAAGCATTGTATCATGAGCATATTCGGCTTTCACACATTTTAAACATAGTAATAATCATGCACATTAAAATCAAAATGCAATTAATCCCATACACAAAAATATAGGACACTTCACTTCCATCTACTTATATACACGTATCACATAAGACTATTTCATACTTTCTATCACCTAAACAAACAACAAATTTTCCAATTAATTTCTTGAGTCCACATTCGGCATCTATATCCACAAAAACACATTAGCCAATTACTATAAATCATCTAAACATTTTTCACTTCAATCACACATACATATCATGCTAGCACATAACACCATGATTTTGTCCTAATTTGGAGAGCCAATAATTTAAGTATTACAGCAGCATATTAATTAGCTAAGTACCATAAATTTGTGCTAAGTACCATAAATTTGTCCTAATTTGGACAGCCAATAATTTACAGCATTACAGCAGCAAATTAATTAGTAATAAACTATCTTAAGTTCAATTTTAACTCCCTCATGCAGCAACCAGACAGCATGCAAGTTAACTTCCAACATTCGGTCAAAGCATTTAAATAAAAGAATATGCATGCTAAATTTCCAGCATTTGGACAACATTTCAACTTGAAATTTTCCAGCCTTTCACCTTCAATATTTCGAATATTCAAAAGCAAAAAGAAGAGTACAACTAATCAATTAAAATTTTTGAACATAATTCAAGGTATATGTTCAACTAAATATTCATGTTAACTCATAATCAATAAGATATTAAGTAGAAAATAAAAACATTATTAGCATGCATGCTATCTACATACAACAACCATTCGACTTCCATCTATTATCAACCCTCAATACACAAAACATCGAAACCAACATCAAAGAAATATAAACATCCATGACCAAATGTCATCTTCATCCATTTACAAAAATTTTGCCATGAGCTGACTTCTATACTTGATGACCACTCCAAATATACAAGGATTTTCAATGAAAGAGCATTAAACATACCTTAATCTATACATTCACCATAGCCGAATGCCCTAGCTTCATTTCCATTTTCTTTTCTTTATGGTTTTCGGCAAAAATGCAAGAAAGGATGGGTGTAACTTTGTTTTTATCACCATCTTCTATTATATTTCATTTTAATAAGCCAATTACTAAATTAATCTTTGTAATTTAATATCAAAACCTTTTAAATGGTGGTCCATTACCGTCCACTTACCTATGTAGTGGCCAAATATCATTTAATAATTATATTTCTTCTTTCTTTCTCAACATTTGGCAAGCACAAGGCAAGGATGTATGGCTTCCCCTTTTTTTATTTTAAAATTTAAACCATTAACTATTATAATATAATATATAATGCATATATGGCTATTCAACCATCATCATGGCCGGCCACTTACATAAAAATGGGGAATTTGACATGCAAATCCCCATATTTTAAGCCATGCAATATTTGACCACTACACTTCAACCTACCACAATTTTAATATTTTTCACATAAGTCCTTTTTAACTAAATTCACATAAAAATAATCAAATTAATGCATGAAACTTTCACACATGCATTTACTCACATTATAAACATGGAATATATCTTTTAATTTCTTATAGGGCTCGGTTTCGTGGTCCCGAAACCACTTTCCGACTAGGGTCAGTTTAGGGCTGTCACAACTCTCCCTCCCTTTAGGGATTTTTGTCCCCGAAAATCTTACCGGCAAATAGGATAACGTCCTCTTATTGAATTATATCCATATAAACATTAGCTCATCGATAGCAATTGTAATTCATTACTGATTTCGCATCGATCTAAAAGATCATTTTCTTATCTTAAAACAAATACATAACTATTTCTACAGGTATGCACATATATCTCATTTTCTTGATTTCATAAGCAATAATCACTTAATTTAATTCACAAATGCATTTCAAACACATATTAAGCACATATTAACATGTATAATTCACATCATCAACCCACGTATTTGTAACCCACATTTCCATTCATGTATAAGCTGTAACCTGACTGAAAGTACACATATACTCAAACATCCCAATAAATATCCTTTATAACTCCGTCATATCTCACTATTCAACTTAACCTATTTCCAACAGAAAATCAACTTCCACATACCTGAACATTGAATTCATTTAGCACATTCAATCACCGTTAACGATACCCGTATACAATCGATTTGGCATAAAGCCTCATATATTATACCGGCATGGGATTTATTCTAGCACATAACCCATATATCCAAAATTATCAACATTTATCAAAATTCTTACAGACTTTCAAATGTCGAACTTAATCGAAACAATTTCTTGAATGTGATTAACAAAAATAGGGGTCATTTAGCAATAGCACATATGACTTCATATACCAAGCATTCCATAAACTAAATCTGTAACACATTTATAACATGAATTCATTTCTTAACAACATATCCACCATCTTAAATCAATGCCTTCGTTCCATACGAGGTCTTACATGAATCTTGTTTTACTCACTTAATGTCTACTGACCGATCTCGCACGCATAGTGCTCGGTTGAAGAACTTGCACTCTCAGTGCCTCTAATTATTTGCACACATAGTGCCCTTATTCGTTTGTTGTTACACATTGAAATGACTTAACCAAGTCTATAAACATCATGTATGTACACCTTTAAACATATCCTTTCATTTAACTTTGAATTCGCATAGTAATGAACACTTAAACTTTGCTCAAATTACCGGCACGAAGCCTACTAGGCACGAAGGCCCGAATACACGTCACCAGCATGATTGCTCTCTTCGGGACTTAGCCCGGATACATCACTAGCACGAATGCTCTTCGGGACTTAGCCCGGATACATCACTAGCACGAATGCTCTTCGGGACTTAGCCCGGATACATCACTAGCACGAATGCTCTTCGGGGCTTAGCCCGGATACATCACTCTCAATTCTCATGTACATATACACATATAGCAATACACATTAGTATATCATTTACATTACTTGAATACAAACACAACATGCTTATCGACCATTCAACTTCCAGTTCCATAGCCACATACAAAAATCACATTTATAGTCATAACACTCCTTCAAAATTGCATCACTTATACCCTTATAATTCAATCCAAATCGAAATTCAAATACGAGTACATGATACGCAGCTGATCAACTTAATAATTCAGGCATATCTAAGTGAAGTTATATCGCAAATTCTCATAGTCAGAAGCTTGCTACAGCTCGGTCGAGATCAAGATTCATTACGTTACAGAAAACACATTTTAATAGTCAAAAATCATCACACTATCATTTTATCACTTTATGGCATGTATAAATAGACTCATGCGTGCTACGTTAGTCCTAGAATCGACCAAACCGTAGCTCTGATACCAATAAAATGTAACACCCCAATCCAGTATCCGTCGCCGGAATAGATAAAGGGGCATTACCAGTCTTGAAACTCATATCAGAACAGTAAATTTTTTTTTTTTGAACATTCCTTTAGATAAGTACTAAAGACAGTCAGGGATACAATTTAAACTTCTATAAGTACACATTCAAAAGATGCCATTTTCGCATGGCTTATATACATTAACCAAAATATCCTCTCACTACTAGTCTATTCTATACATGCCATAAGATAATCCAAAACGTAGCAGTACCAAACAGTGGATAGTGATAGTGTGACTAGTTGCTGATGATCCCCAAGCCTGTAGCTTCCAAATGAGATCTATAAAACAGAGGAAACAAAGTACACGGAGTAAGCATTATAATGCTTAGTAAGTTTTAAGCAGTGTCAACAGATAACAATCAAATTATAACATAGTTGTTCGTATTTTTATTTCACTCTTCCTTCGGGCATACCATCCCTTTACCGAATATGCACATCTCATCATATATAATAGGCAGATAAATTCTCACTTGATAGTGACCTCTTATGATCACAGGTACATTACATATTTTTTTTCCTGACTTTCCACATTGACCAAATGCACAATAATCATAGAACAGTCTTATTGCTTTACTCACATGTGCATCACATAACGACCTTGTGATTTAGTCTAAATCAAACTTAAATATAATCTCAAAATACATACCTGACCAACTTAACGCATTGAACGTATTTATTACCAATTGTTACTGTGAAGTTGTATAATCTTACGCTTTACTTGAATCTTCAACAAAACCTTTAGTTCGGGGCTTACCTGGAAAAAATCTCCACACGTAGTCATCGGGTCTTTAGAGCTCGGATATAGTACGAGCACGAAGCCTACGGACATTAATCAGTGATAATATTCTCGCATAAAGCCTGCGGGGTTTTAACCCGGATATATTACTGACACAAATGCCCTTCGGGACTTATCACATTTATACACTTTCACATCCATCACGTTGGCCACTCGGCCCTATCACATATATACACTTTCACATTCATCACATTGGCCATTCGGCCTTATCACATATATACACTTTCACATTCATCACATCGGCCATTAGGCCTTATCACATATATACACTTTCACATTCATCACATCGGCCATTAGGCCTTATCACATATATATACACTTTTACATTCATCACATTGGCCATTAGGCCTTATCACATATATACACTTTCACATTTATTCAAATATACTTCACATACCACATATACTATCATGTACAGACTTGGTCTTGGCCGAATCTACATCCATCACTTTCCAATGAATAATTCAATTTTACGCCATACTATCATTTCATATTCGAATACTCATAAACTTACAATATCACGATTTAGAATTCAAGTATGGGTTTAATCAATAGCTTATGAGCAACTAAAACAAGTTTTATCCATGTTTACAACAAAATCACATATTCACTACGAGCTGTTTTCCTGAGAAATGGTCACTAAATTATTTATAATCGGAGCTACAAGACTCCAAATCACTTGCCGTTAATTTTCCCTGAATATAGACTCATATATCTTTCATCCATAAATTGTTCAGAATTTTAGGTTTGGCCAATCAATACCAGATTTTTCTTAAAGTTTCCCCTATTTCACTGTTTGACTAATCTGACCAGTCTTCACTACGAATCAAAATTCTCATAGTACAGAATTCAAAGTATGTTCTATTTGATTTCATTTGAAACTAGACTCATTAAGGAGTCTAAGCATATAAATTTTATCTTGTAACCATTTTTGTACAAATTATAGTGATTTTCTTAAAACAGAACAGGGGATTTCGGAGTCATTCTGACACCGTCTCACACAACTTTAAATATCTCTTTATAGGAAATTCCTTTACTTACACGGTCTCTTGTATAAGAAACTAGACTAATTAAGCTTTGATTGTATATTTTATTCAGCCTATAATTCCACACCAAACATTTATATAGATTTTCTAAAATCACGTTACTGCGGCTGTCCTGAGCAAATTATTACAATTTGCTCTTAAATTTCCAAGTCCAAACACTTAGGAACTTACCATTTGATTTTAAGACATATCATGGCCACATCATATCTTATTAAATCAACTCATTATATCCTATTATAGTTGAATTTACTCAACATTTAGTCACTTAAAACTTACCTCGGATGTGGTCGAACAATTTCGGCGGCTATTCGATCACTTTTTCCCTTCCCTTATCCAACTTTGGTCCTCTAAGCTCTTGAACTTGAATTACACAAATTTAACTTATTGTTAATCAACTAATCAAGCATTGTATCATGAGCATATTCGGCTTTCACACATTTTAAACATAGTAATAATCATGCACATTAAAATCAAAATGCAATTAATCCCATACACAAAAATATAGGACACTTCACTTCCATCTACTTATATACACGTATCACATAAGACTATTTCATACTTTCTATCACCTAAACAAACAACAAATTTTCCAATTAATTTCTTGAGTCCACATTCGGCATCTATATCCACAAAAACACATTAGCCAATTACTATAAATCATCTAAACATTTTTCACTTCAATCACACATACATATCATGCTAGCACATAACACCATGATTTTGTCCTAATTTTGAGAGCCAATAATTTAAGTATTACAGCAGCATATTAATTAGCTAAGTACCATAAATTTGTGCTAAGTACCATAAATTTGTCCTAATTTGGACAGCCAATAATTTACAGCATTACAGCAGCAAATTAATTAGTAATAAACTATCTTAAGTTCAATTTTAACTCCCTCATGCAGCAACCAGACAGCATGCAAGTTAACTTCCAACATTCGGTCAAAGCATTTAAATAAAAGAATATGCATGCTAAATTTCCAGCATTTGGACAACATTTCAACTTGAAATTTTCCAGCCTTTCACCTTCAATATTTCGAATATTCAAAAGCAAAAAGAAGAGTACAACTAATCAATTAAAATTTTTGAACATAATTCAAGGTATATGTTCAACTAAATATTCATGTTAACTCATAATCAATAAGATATTAAGTAGAAAATAAAAACATTATTAGCATGCATGCTATCTACATACAACAACCATTCGACTTCCATCTATTATCAACCCTCAATACACAAAACATCGTAACCAACATCAAAGAAATATAAACATCCATGACCAAATGTCATCTTCATCCATTTACAAAAATTTTGCCATGAGCTGACTTCTATACTTGATGACCACTCCAAATATACAAGGATTTTCAATGAAAGAGCATTAAACATACCTTAATCTATACATTCACCATAGCCGAATGCCCTAGCTTCATTTCCATTTTCTTTTCTTTATGGTTTTCGGCAAAAATGCAAGAAAGGATGGGTGTAACTTTGTTTTTATCACCATCTTCTATTATATTTCATTTTAATAAGCCAATTACTAAATTAATCTTTGTAATTTAATATCAAAACCTTTTAAATGGTGGTCCATTACCGTCCACTTACCTATGTAGTGGCCAAATATCATTTAATAATTATATTTCTTCTTTCTTTCTCAACATTTGGCAAGCACAAGGCAAGGATGTATGGTTTCCCCTTTTTTATTTTAAAATTTAAACCATTAACTATTATAATATAATATATAATGCATATATGGCTATTCAACCATCATCATGGCCGGCCACTTACATAAAAATGGGGAATTTGACATGCAAATCCCCATATTTTAAGCCATGCAATATTTGACCACTACACTTCAACCTACCACAATTTTAATATTTTTCACATAAGTCCTTTTTAACTAAATTCACATAAAAATAATCAAATTAATGCATGAAACTTTCACACATGCATTTACTCACATTATAAACATGGAATATATCTTTTAATTTCTTATAGGGCTCGGTTTCGTGGTCCCGAAACCACTTTTCGACTAGGGTCAGTTTAGGGCTGTCACAAAATCAATGGTATTTGGCACTAAGTGTGCGATTTAAGCTAGCTTCGGCTATATGAGGCACTAAGTATGCAATACCAAGATTGCTTTGGTTAATTGAGATAGCACAAAGTGTGAGGAATTATTATAGCTTCAGCTAATCTTTAAAGCACTAAGTGTGCGGATGTTTAAAGCATTGGTAATCTTCGGAAAGTATTAAAATATCTGAACAAGATGTGAGAATGAAAATGAATGAATTCGGGAAGGTTCAGGTACGTATGATACCTATGTGGTAGATGGTATTATTCTTATAAAGTTCATTGAATTGGTAAGAACATATGGATGGTGTTGGCATAAAATTGATAGATGAATTGAGAATTTATAAGTACTTATGTGATGAAGCTTTATATTTTATATACTGCTGATGATTTTTGGTACGAGCTTACTAAGCTTTTAGAAGTTTACTTTGTGTGTGTTTGCATTGTTTTATAGATATCGAAGCTACTGTGAGCTCGGGGATCATTGAGGATTGTCACTGCACTATCGAACCTTATTTTGGTACTTTGAAAATGTATATATTAAAGTATGACTTGTATAGGCTAGAAGTGTTTAGATTATGTTTTGTGATTGTACATATTTAGCCACGTGATATAGCTTGGTATGGTTGTGAATATGTCATGGTTTTGGTATAAGATATGTGATGCAATATGATATATTTGGTATGTTTTTGTTGAACAAAAGAAATGGTGAATATTGCTAAGTTTTGGTAAGTTTTAGCATGAGATTGAATGATGTATGGAAAGAAATACTTTGATATGCTTTTGACTTATGTTTTGATTTGGAATTTTGGCTGAATTGGTTGTGCAATTATGCTTGTTTCTTTACTTGTAGGTTAACCCAAATTGGGGTGGCAAATTGGCTATTCAAATGGTCTATTTTTGTCCACAGGGGCAGAGACACGGACGTGTGCCTCAGTCGTGTGCGACACACGGTCATGTTGCACGGTCGTGTGTCCCCTAGGGTATCCTACAATGGTAAGTTAGGCTCGAGCACGGCCATGGCACATGGGTGTGTGGCTAGCCGTGTGTCCCAAGTTAGATTCGACCACAGCCAAAGCACAAAGGCGTGTCTTGTGGCCGTCTGAACAATTCAGTATGTATGCCATGTTTTGACACGGTCTACAAACACGGGAGTTTCTAAAGCCGTGTGAGGCACATGGCCTGTTCACACGGGCGTGTGACCTATACTTGTTTGAGAAATGTTTAAATTTTAGAGAAATTTTGTATGTATTCGGTTTAGTCCCGACCCCTTTCTAATACATATTTAAGGTCTTGTTGACCTATATTAGGGACTCTATACATATTTAATGCTTCGATGTTTATGAAATGAATGTTAAAGTTCTGATTTTGTCCCGTAATACCATTAACCTAGTCCTGGCAATAGATATGGGTCAGGGGTGTTATATTTTGTTGGTATCAGACCTATGGTTTAGTCGGTTCTAGGACTACCTGTAACACCCCAAACCCGAGACCGTCGCCGGAGTCGAACACGAGGTGTTAACAGACTTCAAACCACTTATTAAAAATTTCCCAGACAAGCTGCCAATCTGCGTACTAGTCACTTTAAAAATCATATCTTGAGTTATGAAACTCGAAATCCAGTTAAGTAAATTTTCCCCGGAACTAGACTCATATATCTATATGGTAGAATTGTTTTAGAATTTTTGGTCGGGCCAATTGGTACATTTTCTTAGTTAAATTCGTCCCTGTTCCTGGGTTCGACTAATCTGCCCTTTGTGCATTACGACTTAGATATCTCCCTTTACAGAGCTTCAATACTTATGCCGTTTGTTTCTAATGAGACTAGACTCAAAAGGGAATCTATACATATAAGGAATGACTTCTAATTGTCTCTGATTAATTTATGGTGAATTTCTAAAGTCGGAACAGGGGATCCAGAAATCGCTCTGGCCCTGTTTCACAAGAGTTTACTTATCTCCTAACATACAGCTCATATGGTCGTTTCGTTTCTTCCATATGAAAATAGACTCATCGAGATTCGATTACATAATTTATTAATTATTTAATTCCATTCCTACTATTTTTAGTGATTTTTCAATCTCACATCACTGCTGCTGCCAGCATCTGTTACTAAAGCAACTATGCCTATTTCGTGATTTCTCCTTGATCTAACTAATAATTCATCATACATATCACAAATTATGATCATGACTAGCCATGCCAAAGGCTAATCATTGTCAAACATCTCCCTACTACACTATTGCCATATCATGAATTTTAACACCAAAAATAATCAACCATGACATATGGCATAAAAATCGAATAGGCCTCAACTATTATTCAACCAAAACCGAATTGGCCCAATATCAGTCATGACCACATTATAAAACCCATTTACTAGGATTTATAACTAAATATCATAGGACCCAAAGTCAAAATTAACATTTATGCCATTTTCGCATGGCTGAAAGTTTACATACCAAAGTTCAAACACAACATAATAGCCTATACATGCCGAAATGTTCTCCTAGACCGACTAAGAAGAAAGTACCAAAACTTGCTAGCTGGTGTGATGACTTCGATGACGGTCCCAAGCACGCAAAAAGACGAGTCCAAGAAACCTAAAGTAGGTGACAAGCAAACACCGAGTGATTATATAACTCAGTAAGTCATAAGCATTACATAATCATCCATTAATAAATTATCACATGAGAAAACAAGTGAAAAGGGGTTAATTCTCTCCACCCATACCAACTATGCCATGGTTCCTTAGACCTTTCGGCTCAATATCATACAAAGTACTACATCAATTTTTCATATGCTACTGAACATGGTATTTGAGGCATTTTCCATGGATGCTTTCATTCTCGTTACATTCATGCAACTAAATAACATTCCCTCTATTCCACGATGAATCTCATGTACGTCACTTCAAGTATAATTATCACATAGGTTCAAAACTTATCAAGCAAGAATTCCAAATATAAACATAACGTCTATTAGCCACGAACTCAAGACACTTACTCGTCCGCTGTCCGTGACCAACTCAATAAGGTCGTACACTTAGTGTCAATAGTGCTTCAAAAACATATACTAAGTCCGCACACTTAGTGTTATATAATCAAACTCGCACACTGAGTGCTTACATAATCAAACTCGCACACTTAGTGCTATATAATCAAACTTGCAAACTTAGTGCTATGCAATTTAAACCCGCACACTTAGTGCCAATCTCATGATCATAATTGTTTATACCCGCACACTTAGTGCCGAAATCAACATCTCAATACACCTCACCTCTTTTCTTTTTCATTCAATACTTTCATCACCCCATGCATACGTGTATATATATATTTATCATTTCATTCGACATAATTACATAGACATTATGACTATTTAAATCAATACCAAATATATGCTTAATGACTTACCTTGTGTTGGGTAAAATAACTCCAAGTCGACTACTCGATGATCTTCGATTTCCCCTTGTTGGATGCCTCTCCTTTAGGATCTTGAGCTTAAACAAATAAATTAACTCATTCAACCGCTTTTCTACATATATTGGTATTCACATTTTAATGATTTTATGACATACGGAATGGCATGGTAAAATTTTTATCTTGCTACCTTGTGTTCTTAGCTATTCGGCTAATAACCTTATGCAATTACCATACTTTCAATAATCTAATCACACATGCATATGCATACTTGGACATTCGGCAATCACCTTGCTAATTTTATACTCAACATCACATAAGCTCCCAAGTGATGGCCGAATATGTATATCTATACTATCACCTATAATTCCTCAATCACAACATTTCATCTCATGAACACTTGACCCATTTCTCACAAAAATGAAACAACAACTAAAATGAACATCCCATTTTTATCCCATATAGCCAATTGCTTCATTTGTTACCCAACTAACAATTCAACAATTTCAACCTCATTACAACCTCTACCTATTCAATATAACATGAACACAATCCTCCACCCCTAAAGTAGATTCGGCAATCACTTAACCCATTTTAACCTCAACTTTCAAGTTAAAAGAAATTAACCACTCACCATCTCCTACATTACTATCCATTTTAATGACATTAACACATCTACTAAGAGTTTCAAACTTCTTGGCCGAATTTCAACCCCAAAATCCTAAGTCTAATCTATAGGATGAGTAGAATTGGAACTAACCATCTCAAACATGCATAGATTTTCAAGAATCATTCAATACATACCTCATTCTAGCCATCTTCCAAGCCAAAATCAAATAACCAAGTCTCCCTTCCTTCTCCTCACTCACGGCAATTGCCAAGAAAAAAAAAGATGAACACTCCCTCTTCCCTCCTTATTTTATTTACCTTTTTCCTTTTTAAATTCCTTTTTATTTTAATTGTTAACTAAACAAAACATATTAAATTAGAATAAGTGGAGCTCCATCACCCCTTGGCCGGCACTCTACTTCTTTTGGGTAAATTGACATGCAAAACCACCCTTTTTGGTACATGCACTAATAGACCATTTTAAATTAGCCTATCATATTTCACCATGTCTCATATTGATCCCTATTCAATAATTTCTCATGCAATTGGCAAAATTAGGGAATGAAACCTCCACATATGCATGTACACATATAATAAGCATAGAATATAGCAATTAATTATTTTTTTATGACTCGGTTTTGTGGTCCCGAAACCACTTTCCGACTGGGGTCACACTAGGGCTGTCACAACTCTCCCCCACATAAGAAATTTTCGTCCCCGAAAATCTTACCAGTGAACAATTTAAGATATCGATCCTTCATAGAGTCCTCAAGTTCCCAAGTGGCTTCTTCGATTCCGTGTTTATGCCACAACACCTTTACTAATGGGATTTTCTTATTTCGCAACTCTTTTACTTCACGCATCAAAATGCGAACCGGCTCTTCTTCATAACTCAAATTAGGCTGAATCTCGATCTCAGGTGGAGTGATTACGTGCGGCGGATCGGACCTATATCGTCGAAGCATCGAGACATGAAAAACGTTGTGAATCTTTTCAAGCTCAGGGGGCAAAATTAATCGGTATGCAACTGGTCCAACTCGTTCGGATACTTCATACAGACCGATGAACCTCGGACTCAATTTGCCCTTACGACCAAATCTAAGCACCTTCTTCCAGGGGGAAACTTTGAGAAATACTTTGTCTCCAACCTGATATTCAATGTCTTTTCTTTTCAAATCCGCATATGACTTTTGACGATCCGAAGCGGCTTTCAAACTTTCGCGAATTACTCAGACTTTCTGCTCAGCATCCTTAATCAAATCAACCCCAAGGATCTTACTTTCACTAAGTTCAGTCCAAAATAATGGGGTACGGCATTTACGACCGTATAAAGCCTCGTAAGGTGCCATCTTAATGCTTGACTGAAAACTATTGTTGTAAGCGAATTCGATGAAAGGCAGATATCTTTCCCATGAACCACAAAACTCTAAAACACAACATCTCAACATATCCTCGAGTATCTGAATTATCCGCTCAGATTGGCCATCGGTCTGAGGATGGAATGCGGTGCTAAAGTGCATCTTGGTACCCAATGCTTCTTGTAATTTCTTCCAAAATTGCGAGGTAAATCTTGGGTCTCTATCCGACACGATGGAAATAGGTACCCCATGCAACCGAACTATTTGGGAGACATATAATTCTGCCAATTTATCGAGCGAAAAATCCGTACGGACAGGGATAAAATGAGCAGACTTGGTCAATCTATCAACAATGACCCAGACCGAGTCTTTCTTACTCTGAGTCAACGGTAACCCAGATACAAAGTCCATTGTTATTCGATCCCATTTCCATTCGGGTATCATGATTGGCTGAAGTAATCCCGATTGTACTTGATGTTCCGCTTTCACTTGTTGACATATCAAACACCTTGAAACAAATTCAGAAATGTCTCGTTTCATACCGGGCCACCAAAATTGGCGTTTCACGTCATTGTACATTTTAGTACTACCCGGGTGGACTGACATTCGACTACTATGAGCCTCGTTCAAAATCATCGAAATAAGTTTCAAATTTCTTGGAACACATAATCGACCTCTGAACGTCAAGCAATCATTGTCGTCAATCCGGAACTTCGATTCCTTATTCGAAGCACATTCAACTCGTTTAGTGACCAATTCAGCATCGACTTTCTGGGATTCAAGTATTTGACGAATCAATAATGGTTTGGCCTCTAATTCAGCTACTAGCACCCCATCGGGTGAGACGGATAAGTGAGCATTCACCGCTCTCAAAGCAAACAGTGCTTTTCGACTTAAAGCATCGGCAACCACGTTAGCCTTTCCCGGGTGATAATCAATAACAAGTTCGTAGTCCTTCAACAACTCAAGCCAACGTCTTTGTCGTAGATTTAGATCTCTTTGAGTCATCAGATATTTTAGTCTATTGTGGTCCGAATAAATATGACACCTTTCTCCAAACAAGTAATGTCGCCATATTTTCAAGGCGAACACTATGGCTGCTAATTCAAAATCGTGGGTCGGATAGTTTCTCTCATGCGGCTTTAATTGTCTCGACGCGTAAGCCACAAATCGACCTTCTTGCATCAACACACAACCTAGCCCAAGTAAGGATGCATCACTATAAATGACAAACTCTTTGCTGGACTCCGGTTGTACTAGCACTGGAGCTTCGGTTAAACAGGTCTTTAGTCGATCGAAACTCTTCTGATAGTTTTTTGTCCATTCAAACTCAACATCTTTTTGGAGTAGTTTCGTCAACGGTGCAGCTATCATCGAGAAACCCCTTACAAACCGTCGGTAGTATCCGGCAAGTCCCAAAAAGCTCCTAACTTCAGTAATATTCCTCGGAGGTTTCCAATCGAGTATGGCCGAAATTTTGTTCGGATCCACTCTAACACCCGATGCAGACACTACGTGCCCCAAAAAGCTAACCTCTCTCAACCAAAATTCACATTTACTGAATTTTGCGTATAACTGCTTGTCTCGCAAAATCTGTAATACTAACCTCAAATGCTCGGCGTGTTCGGCTTCACCTTGTGAATAAACTAAAATATCATCAATAAACACAACCACAAATCGATCCAAAATGGCCTGCATACTCGATTCATTAAATCTATAAATACCGCAGGGGCATTAGTGAGCCCAAATGGCATCACTAAGAATTCGTAGTGACCGTACCTCGTTCTAAAAGCGGTTTTGGGTATGTCCGAGTCTCGAACCCTCAACTGATAATAACCAAATCTCAAATCTATCTTGGAAAATACTGAGGCTCCCTTTAATTGATCAAACAAATCATCAATATGTGGCAACGAGTATTTATTCTTTATGGTCACTTTATTCAACTGACGATAGTCGATGCACAATCTCATGGTTCCATCCTTCTTTTTCACAAACAATACGGGTGCGCCCCATGGAGAAAAACTCGGTCGAGCGAAACCTCTATCCATCAATTCTTGCAATTGAACTTTCAATTCCTTTAATTCCGTTAATGCCATACGATACGGGGCTATTGAGATTGGCGTGGTACCAAGTACAATCTCGATGCCGAATTCCACCTCTCGAACCAGTGGCAACCTCGGTAACTCCTCAGGAAAAACATCTGAATACTCACAAACCACTGGTACTGATTCAAGTTTCCTTTCCGTCTCTTTGCTATCAAATACATACGCAAGGTATGTTTCACACCCCTTTTTCACATATCTCTGAGCGATCATTGAAGATATTATCGCTGGCACCCCCTTCAAATCGGTAGACTCAACTCGGACTACCTCATCATTTGCACTCCTCAAATCGATGGTTTTTCTTTTGCAGTTCACCACTACATCATGTACGGTCAACCAATCCATACCAAGAATAACATCAAATTCGTCAAACGGCAAAAGCATCAAATCGGCCGGAAAACAGGATTATCGGATTATTAGAGGGCATCTCTTACACACTTTATCAACAAGTACGTATTGACCCAAAGGGTTTGACACTCAAATTACGAACTCAGTAGACTCAACGGTAGAGTCTTACTGGATGCTAAGGTTTCACATACATATGAATGAGTAGAGCCAGGGTCAATCAATGCAATCACATTAGTATCAAAGAGAGTGAAAGTACCAGTGATGACGTCAGGGGAGGATGCCTCCTCTCGTGCGCGAATGGCATATGCTCTAGCAGGAGTACGGGTCTCGGCTCGAACAGCCGTATCAGAGGCCCCTCTCTGACTACCACCCCTACCCCCTGAAATTCTCGGTGGTCTACCTCTAGCTGTCATTCCACTAGGTCTTGCACCTTGCATCTTATTCTTCTCATCAAGCTCCGTGCAATCTCTAATAAAGTGGTCCTTCGAACCGCATCCGTAACAGGCCCTATTAGTAGACTTACCCCAACATTCACCTAGGTGTCGTCTTCCGCATTGGGGACATTCAGGTTTCTCTTGACGATTATTGCCCACACTAGCTATTGAAGTAGCTCGGGAGTCCGTCGATGGTCGTGCTCTGATGGAAATTCCCGCAGTCGTCCTCGACTTATTAGTGTCCTCCCTGAACTTCTTTACAGCTGAGAACGGAGCTGTACCCGTCGATCTTTTACGATAGTCTCTAGCTTCAAATTCAGCCTTCTTCTTCTCCTTTCCAAGTTCTTCCGCCTTGCAGGCTCGTTCGACTAGTGTTACGAACTCCTTTATCTCCAAAATACCCACTAGTAGCTTTAAATCTTCATTCAATCCTTCTTCAAATCTTTTGCACATAGCAACCTCATCAGCCACACACTCCCGGGCATATCGACTGAGTCTTACGAACTCATGTTCGTATTCAGATACTGTCATACGGCCTTGCTTGAGTTCCAAGAATTCCTTACGTTTTTGATCGATGAACCGTTGACTAATATATTTCTTTCGAAATTCCGTTTGAAAGAAATCCCAAGTAACTCGTTCGTTTGGGACTATGGAAATCAAGGTCCTCCACCAATAGTAGGCTGAGTCTCGCAACAAGGATACAGCACACTTTAGGCATTCATCGGGTGTACATGACAGTTCATCAAACACCCGAATGGTATTATCAAGCCAGAACTCGGCCCTTTCGGCATCATTAGTAACTATGGCCTTGAACTCCTCGGCCTCGCGCTTCCTAATCAAGTCTATAGGTGGCTTACTCAGCCTCACAGGATCAGTAACTGATGGCATTACGGGCTCTGGGGGTGGATTATTCAAATTCGGGAATGGTTGGACAGCCGGATTGGTTCGGGCATATTGCGCAACCCACTCATTCATCATGGTGAAGAAGGCTTGTTTTGCCCCCTCACCTTGATTATTCGCAGATGACTGAGGTTCAACAGGCGGCGTTCCTTGCGCAGGAGCAGCCGCTACACTTTCAACGTCATCCGCTAAGGTTCTCTCCACACCGGGATCCATTTACTAATCAAAACAAAAAATTTTAACCGTCAGAAGTCATCACACATTTAAACATTAACATTAAGGCATGTATAGCTAGACTCATACGCGCTACGGTAGTCCTAGAACCGACTAAACCATAGCTCTGATACCAATTAAATTGTAACACCCCGAACCCGAGACCGTCGCCGGAGTCGAACACGAGGTGTTAACAGACTTCAAACCACTTATTAAAAATTTCCCAGACAAGCTGCCAATCTGCGTACTAGTCACTTTAAAAATCATATCTTGAGTTCTGAAACTCGAAATCCAGTTACGTAAATTTTCCCCGGAACTAGACTCATATATCTATATGGTAGAATTTTTGTAGAATTTTTGGTCGGGCCAATTGGTAAATTTTCTTAGTTAAATTCGTCCCTGTTCCTGGGTTCGACTAATCTGACCTTTGTGCATTACGACTTAGATATCTCCCTTTACAGAGCTTCAATACTTATGCCGTTTGTTTCTAATGAGACTAGACTCAAAACGGAATCTATACATATAAGGAATGACTTCTAATTGTCTCTGATTAGTTTATGGTGAATTTCTAAAGTCGGAACAGGGGATCCAGAAATTGCTCTGGCCCTGTTTCACAAGAGTTTAATTATCTCCTAACATACAGCTCATATGGTCGTTTCGTTTCGTCCATATGAAAATAGACTCATCGAGATTCGATTAAATAATTTATTCATTATTTAATTCCATTCCTACTATTTTTAGTGATTTTTCAATCTCACATCACTGCTGCTGCCAGCATCTATTACTAAAGCAACTATGCCTATTTCGTGATTTCTCCTTGATCTAACTAATAATTCATCATACATATCACAAATTCTGATCATGACTAGCCATGCCAAAGGCTAATCATTATCAAACATCTCCCTACTACACTATTGCCATATCATGAATTTTAACACCAAAAATAATCAACCATGACATATGGCATAAAAATCGAATAGGCCTCAACTATTATTCAACCAAAACCGAATTGGCCCAATATCAGTCATGACCACATTATAAAACCCATTTACTAAGATTTATAACTAAATATCATAGGACCCAAAGTCAAAATTAACATTTATGCCATTTTCGCATGGCTGAAAGTTTACATACCAAAGTTCAAACACAACATAATAGCCTATACATGCCGAAATGTTCTCCTAGACCGACTAAGAAGAAAGTACCAAAACTTGCTAGCTGGTGTGATGACTTCGATGACGGTATCAAGCACGCAAAAAGACGAGTCCAAGAAACCTAAAGTAGGTGACAAGCAAATACCGAGTGAGTATATAACTCAGTAAGTCATAAGCATTACATAATCATCCATTAATAAATTATCACATGAGAAAACAAGTGAAAAGGGGTTAATTCTCTCCACCCATACCAACTATGCCATGGTTCCTTAGACCTTTCGGCTCAATATCATACAAAGTACTACATCAATTTTTCATATGCTACTCAACATGGTATTTGAGGCATTTTCCATGGACGCTTTCATTCTCGTTACATTCATGCAACTAAATAACATTCCCTCTATTCCACGATGAATCTCATGTATGTCACTTCAAGTATAATTATCACATAGGTTCAAAACTTATCAAGCAAGAATTCCAAATATAAACATAACGTCTATTAGCCACGAACTCAAGACACTTACTCGTCCGCTGTCCGTGACCAACTCAATAAGGTCGCACACTTAGTGTCAATAGTGCTTCAAAAACATATAGTAAGTCCGCACACTTAGTGTTATATAATCAAACTCGCACACTTAGTGCTTACATAATCAAACTCGCACACTTAGTGCTATATAATCAAACTTGCACACTTAGTGCTATGCAATTTAAACCCGCACACTTAGTGCCAATCTCATGATCATAATTGTTTATACCCGCACACTTAGTGCCGAAATCAACATCTCAATACACCTCACCTCTTTTCTTTTTCATTCAATACTTTCATCACCCCATGCATACGTGTATATATATATTTATCATTTCATTCGACATAATTACATAGACATTATGACTATTTAAATCAATACCAAATATATGCTTAATAACTTACCTTGTGTTGGGTAAAATAACTCCAAGTCGACTACTCGATGATCTTCGATTTCCCCTTGTTGGACGCCTCTCCTTTAGGATCTTGAGCTTAAACAAATAAATTAACTCATTCAACCGCTTTGCTACATATATTGGTATTCACATTTTAGTGATTTTATGACATACGGAATGGCATGGTAAAATTTTTATCTTGCTACCTTGTGTTCTTAGCTATTCGGCTAATAACCTTATGCAATTACCATACTTTCAATAATCTAATCACACATGCATATGCATACTTGGACATTCGGCAATCACCTTGCTAATTTTATACTCAACATCACATAAGCTCCCAAGTGATGGCCGAATATGTATATCTATACTATCACCTATAATTCCTCAATCACAACATTTCATCTCATGAACACATGACACATTTCTCACAAAAAATGGAACAACAACTAAAATGATCATCCCATTTTTATCCCATATAGCCGATTGCTTCATTTGTTACCCAACTAACAATTCAACAATTTCAACCTCATTACAACCTCTACCTATTCAATATAACATGAACACAATCCTCCACCCCTAAAGTTGATTCGGCAATCACTTAACCCATTTTAACCTCAACTTTCAAGTTAAAAGAAATTAACCACTCACCATCTCCTACATTAGTATCCATTTTAATGACATTAACACATCTACTAAGAGTTTCAAACTTCTTGGCCGAATTTCAACCCCAAAATCCTAAGTCTAATCTATAGGATGAGTAGAATTGGAACTAACCATCTCAAACATGCATAGATTTTCAAGAATCATTCAATACATACCTCATTCTAGCCATCTTCCAAGCCAAAATCAAATAACCAAGTCTCCCTTCCTTCTCCTCACTCACGGCAATTGCCAAGAAAAAAAAGATGAACACTCCCTCTTCCCTCCTTATTTTATTCACCTTTTTCCTTTTTTAATTCCTTTTTATTTTAATTGTTAACTAAACAAAACATATTAAATTAGAATAAGTGGAGCTCCATCACCCCTTGGCCGGCCACTCTACTTCTTTTGGGTAAATTGACATGCAAAACCACCCTTTTTGGTACATGCACTAATAGACCATTTTAAATTAGCCTATCATATTTCACCATGTCTCATATTGATCCCTATTCAATAATTTCTCATGCAATTGGCAAAATTAGGGAATGAAACCTCCACATATGCATGTACACATATAATAAGCATAGAATATAGCAATTAATTATTTTTTTATGACTCAGTTTTGTGGTCCCGAAACCACTTTTCGACTGGGGTCACACTAGGGCTGTCACACTACCATAGCGTATGTGAGTCTAGCTATACATGCCATATTTATGAACTACGATAGTGTGATGAATCTTGACATTGAAATGTGCTTTTATATAGGAAATGGATCCTCAAAGAGCCATAGCGGACGATGTCGAAAGCAATGGGCCTGTTCCCACGCAAGGGATGACACCATCTGATTTTAGACCGGATACGAGTAGCTGTGAAGGTAAGGCTAGACAAGCCTTCTATCAGATGATGAACGATTGGTTTACCCAATATGTTAGAACCAATCTGGCTGTTCAACAACCTCCACCCCTGGTTAATTCTCCTCAAACTCCTGTTATGCCACCAGTGAATCCGATTCAGTTAAGTAGACCACCAGTCAATAAGATTAGAAAATATGGGGCTAAAGAGTTCAGAGCTACAACGAGCGATGATGCTGAAAGAGCCGAGTTTTGGCTAGAGAACATGATAATAGTGTTTGATGAATTATCATTAAATCCTGAAGAATGCATAAAATGTGTTGTTTCCCTTTTGAGAGATATGGCGTACCATTGGTGGAAGACTTTGACATCTGTGATTGCAAGTGAACGAGTTACTTGCGATTTCTTTCAAGCTAAATTTTGGAAGAAATACATTAGTCAAAGATTCATCGATCAGAAATGAAAAAGAGTTTCTCGAGCTTAAACAAGGCCATATGTCTGTCATAGAATACGAGCAGGAATTTGTAATGTTGAGTCAGTATGCTCATGAATGTGTATCTTCTGAAGCAATAATGTGTAAAATATTTGAGGATGGCTTAAACAAAGATATTCATCTATTAGTCGGGATTCTGGAAATCAAAGAATTTGTTGAACGAACTTGTAAAGCTAAAGATCTCAGGAAAGAGAAAAGAAAAGCTGATTTTGAAGCTAGAGGGGTATGAAAGATATTACGAGCAAGTCATTTCAATCTAGATCAAAGAAGTTTAGAGATGATAATAGCCGATCAAAAGCTAATGTGGGACATTCGAACAGAGATTGTGCTAGATCACAATCAAACTTCAAAGCTCCAGCTACGTCTGTTGCCAGTGTTGATAATGTAAAGAATGAAAAGCCTGAATGTGATCAATATGGAAGGCCACATTTTGATGAATGTTGGGGAAAAAGTAATAACCGAGCTTGTTATAGTTGTGGTTCACAAAATCATTTTATAAAAGATTGCCCACATTTAGCCGAAAAAGATAGTGTTCAGAACCCGAGGTCGAGTGGCAATGCTTCTCAGGGTAGACCTCCTAGAAATACGGGAAATGTAAGTGGTAGTCAAAGAGGGACAAAAGATACAGCTGTTAGATCAGAGGCTCGTGCACCTGCCAGAGCCTATGCTATCCGAGCTCGTGAGGAAGCTTTATCCCCAGATGTGATTACGGGTACATTTACTCTTTATGATACTTCTGTTATTACTTTGATAGATCTTGATCAACACATTCGTATATATGCATGACCTTAGTGAATAGTAAGACTTTGCTTGTAGAGTCTACTGAATTTGTAATTAAATTTTCTAACCCCCTAGGCAAATGTGTTTTGGTTGATAAAATCTGCAAGAATTGTCTGTTAATGTTTCGAGACACTTGTTTTCTGACTAATCTGATGTTGTTACCTTTTGATGAATTTTATATAATTCTGGGTATGCTTTGCATGATGCTGTTGTGAACTGCAAACGGAAAACTATTGATTTGAGATGCAAGAATGATGAAATAGTCAGAATTGAATCTAGTGATTTGAATGGATTGTCTGCTGTGATATCTTTGATGAAAGCTTTGAGTATTGTGAGAAAAGGTTGTGAAGCCTATTTTTCTTATGTAATTAATTCGAGAGTGTCGGAAAAGAAAGTCTAATTAGTGCCTGTTGCATTTGAGTTCCCTGATGTATTTCCTGAAGAACTTTCGGGATTACCTCCAGTTAGAGAAGTAGAATTTGGCATTGAATTGGTACCTGGTACTACTCTGATTTCTATAGCTCCGTATAGAATGGCTCTGACTGAATTAAAAGAACTAAATTCTCAGTTGCAAGAATTGACCGATAGAGGGTTTACTAGATCGAGTTTCTCACCTTGGGGTGTTCCAGTTATATTTGTGAAAAAGACAGACAGAACGATGAGAATGTGTATAGATTATCGTCAGTTACACAAAGTGACTGTCAAGAATAAGTATCCTCTGCCTCGAATTGATGATTTGTTTGATCAGTTGAAAGGAGCTGCTGTGTTTTCAAAAATAGATTTGAGATCAGGCTATTATCAGTTGCGAGTGAAAGACTGAGACATTCCAAAAACTTGCTTTAGAACGAGGTATGGCCACTATGAATTATTAGTTATGCCTTTCGAATTGACTAACGCACCTGCTATTTTTATGGATTGGATGAATAGAATTTTTAGACCATATCTAGATCAATTTGTTGTTGTATTCATTGATAACATATTGATTTATTCACATGATGAATCTGAACATGCCGAGCATTTGAGATTAGTTCTACAGATTCTGTGAGATAAACAGTTATATGTGAAGTTTAGTAAATGTGAAATCTGGTTGCGAGAAGTTGGTTTTTTGGGTCATATTGTATCAGCATCTGGTATTCAAGTTGATCTGAGCAAGATTTTGGCTATTCTGGATTGGAAACCTCTGAGGAATGTTTTTAAAGTTCATAGTTTTCTAGGACTCACCGGTTATTATAGAAGGTTCGTGAAAGAATTTTCTATGATTGTGACTCTGTTGACAAAGCTGCTTCAAAAAGATGTGAAGTTTAAATGGTCTTAAAAGTATCAGAATAGTTTTGATCAATTGAAAATTTTATTGACTGAAGCTCTGGTATTGGTACAACCCGAATCGAGTAAAGAATTTGTGTTATACAGTGATGCATCATGGATCGGTTTGGGATGTGTTTTAATGCAAGAAGGAAAAGTCATTACTTATGCTTCGAGATAGTTGAAGCTGCATGAAAAGAATTATCTGACACACGATCTTGAATTAGCTGCGATTGTGTTTGCTCTAAAAATATGGTGTCATTACCTGTTTGGTGGGAAATGTCATGTGTATTCTGATCATAAGGGTTTGAAATATCTGATGACTCAGAAAGATCTAAATTTGCAACAAAGAATATGGGTAGAACTGCTTAAAGATTACGAACTTGTTATTGATTATCATCCGGGAAAAACAAATGTTGTTGTTGATGCCTTGAGTCAGAAATCATTGTTTGCTTTGCGTGCGATGAATGCTCATTTGGTTCTGTCCGATGATGGTTCAATTTTAGCTGAATTGAAAGCAAGACATTTTTTCTTACAATAGATTATCGAAGTTCAAAAAACTGATAATCAGAGTTTAGCTAAACGAGCTCAGTGTGATGTAGAGTCTGATTCAGAATTCATAGTTGAGAAATATAATTGTCTGAGGTTCCAAGATAGAATTTGTGTTCTAAGAAATCCAAAGTTAATTCAGATGATTTTGAGTGAAGCTCACAATAGTCGGTTATCTGTGCATCCGGGTAGTACGAAAATGTATAATGATCTAAAACAGCATTATTGGTGGTCCGAAATGAAAAGAGATATCTCTAACTTTGTTTCTAAATGTTTAATCTGTTAAGTTAAAGTTGAACACCAGGTGCCATCTAGTTTGTTACAACCGATTATGTTTCCAAAGTGGAAATGGGATTGAGTGACACTGGACTTTGTTTCAAGTTTTCCTCTATCTCTAAGAAAGAAAGATGCAATTTGGGTTGTAGTTGATCGATTGACAAAATCATCTCGTTTTATTCCGATTTGATCTGATTACTCACTTGATAAGTTAGCTGAGTTATGCATTTTCGAAATTGTGAGGTTGCACGGTGTGCTATCATCTATTGTATCAGACAGAGATCCGAGATTCACATCTCCATTCTGGAAAAAATTTCAAGATGCTCTGGGTACTAAATTGCACTTTAGTACTGCTTTTCATCCACAAATGGATGGTCAATCCAAGTGAATTATTCAGATACTCAAGGATATGTTGAGATGTTGCATTCTTGAGTTTGAAGGTACGTGGGAACAATATCTACCTTTAATTGAATTCGCTTATAATAACAGTTTTCAGTCGAGCATTAAAATGGCACCCTACGAAGCTTTATATGGTCGCAAATGTCGTACACCCTTGTATTAGATGGAGCTCAGGGAAAATAAGATTCACGGGGTTGATTTGATAAAAGAAATAGAACAGAAAGTAAAAGTGATTCGAGATAGTTTGAAAGCAGCTTCCGATCGTCAGAAATATTATGCGGATTTGAAAAGAAAAGACATTGAGTTTGAGATCGGTGACAAAGTGTTTTTGAAGGTATCTCCATGGAAGAAAGTGCTTCGGTTCTGTAGAAAAGGTAAATTGAGTCTGAGATTCATTGGGTCGTATGAGATTACCGAGCGTATTGGGCCGGTAGCATATAGATTATTGTTGCCACCAGAGTTAGAAAAGATTCATGATGTGTTTCACGTATCAATGCTTCAACGATACAGATCCGATCCTTCGCATGTGATTCCTCCATCTGAAATTGAAGTTAAGTCTGATATGACTTACGAAGAAAATTCGATCCGTATTTTAGCTCGTGAGGTTAAATAACTATGAAATAAAAACATTCCATTAGTAAAAGTGATGTGGCACTGACACGGTATTGAAGAGGCCACGTGAGAGCCTAAAGATGCTATGAGACGACAATATCTGAATCTGTTTAATGGTAAGATTTTCGGGGATGAAAATCCCTAAGGGGGAGAATTGTAATAGTCTGATTTAGACCCTGTCAGAACAGTGGTTTCAGAACTACATATTCGAGTCAGAAAAACATTTAAATATTATTTTGCATGCTTATGTTGTGTAAATTAGCATGTGTGAAAGTTTCGTATTAAAATTTAATCGTATGTGTACTCAATATGATAAAATGGGCTAATCGCGTAGAATGTAAAAGTTGTCTGCTGCTTGTTAAAAGTGCCTATTTGACTTGGCTTTATAATTATGAGGTCCTTATGTGGTTATTTGACCATGGATTTGATTAAAAGACATTGGTAGACATTAGTTGGTGGAATATTAATGTTTTAATGCAAGCGTAAATCGGTAAAATGTTTATTAAGGTAATTATAATAAAACTAAAGTATGAAAATAGGCCATAATATGTTCTTATAGCCGAAAATATCAAAGAAAAGAAAAGAGGAAAGCTTTGCTAGGGTTCGGCACTTGCAATCTTTGATTTAGGTATGGTTTTGCTTCGATTTTTGATAATTTCTATGTTTTTGTAATCGTTGCTTCATGTATTATCAAGCCCACACCTCAATTTCTAATTTTGATAATGATTTTGAAATGTGCCATGGATGAATTCATGAACTTTATGTTGTTAAATGATGAAATACGAAAGTTTGATGTTGGGTTTACATGTTTTGTCTTTGGATTTTTTATGAAATTGAGTAATTTGGGCCAAATTATAAAAATGTTATTTTGAGGGACTAAAATGTGAAATAAATGAAATGTATAGACTTGTATGAAGGCTATAAAAATTCGGCTAAGCTTGTGTACAAGAAAATTTTGTATATTTTGTGATTTTGTCACTTAAGGACTAAAGTGTCGAAATATGAAAATATGAGGGCTAGTTTACAAAATTCCCTAATTATGTGTATATGGATTGGTTTGAATGATTTAGTGAATAAAAGGGTTAATTTTGAATACATTTAGATCAAGAAAAGAGGAATTCAGACTTAGATCGAGGGAAGTCGAAGATTATAGAGTAAACTGTCCGAGTCGACAATTCTGAGTACGAGGTAAGTTCGTATGTAAAACTTGATATTGCAAGTACATTTTGATGCTTTGATTATACGTAGATTGTATATATATTTGGTTTGGATGAATACGATGATAAATCAATGGTAATTGGCACTAAGTGTGCAATTTAAGCTAGCTTCGGCTATATGAGGCACTAAGTGTGCGATACTGAGATAGCTTCGGTTAATTGAGATGGCTATAAGTGTGTGGAATTATTGTAGCTTTGGCTAATCTTTAAAGCACTAAGTTTACGGATGTTTAAAGCATTGGTAATCTTCAAAAAGTCTTAAAATATCTGAACAAGAGGTGAGAATGAAAATGAATGAATTCGGGAAGGTTCAGGTGCATATGATACCTATGTAGTAGATGGTATTATTCTTATAAAGTTCATTGAATTGGTAAGAAAATATGGATGGTGTTGGCATAAAATTGATAAACAAATTGAGAATTTATAAGTACTTATGTGTTGAAGTTTTAAATTTTATATACTGTTGATGATTGTTGGTACGAGCTTACTAAGCTTTTGGAAGCTTACTTTGTGTGTGTTTGCATTGTTTTATAGATATCGAAGCTATTGTGAGCTCAAGGATTGTCAAGGATTGTCACCACACTATCGAACCTCATTTTGGTACTTTGAAAATGTATATATTAAAGTATGACTTGTATAGGCTAGAAGTGTTTAGATTATGTTTTGTGATTGTACATATTTAGCCACGTGATATAGCTTGGTATGGTTGTGAATATGTCATGGTTTTGGTATAAGATATGTGATGCAATATGATATATTTGGTATGTTTTTGTTGAACAAAAGAAATGGTGAATATTGCTAAGTTTTGGTAAGTTTTAGCATGAGATTGAATGATGTATGGAAAGAAATACTTTGATATGCTTTTGACTTATGTTTTGATTTGGAATTTTGGCTGAATTGGTTGTGCAATTATGCTTGTTTCTTTACTTGTAGGTTAACCCAAATTGGGGTGCCAAATTGGCTATTCAAATGGTCTATTTTTGTCCACAGGGGCAGAGACACGGACGTGTGTCTCAGTCGTGTGCGACACACGGTCATGTTGCACGGTCGTGTGTCCCCTGGGGTATCCTACAATGGTAAGTTAGGCTCGAGCACGGCCATGGCACATGGGTGTGTGGCTAGCCGTGTGTCCCAAGTTAGATTCGACCACAGCCAAAGCACACAGGCGTGTCTTGTGGCCGTGTGAACAATTCAGTATGTATGCCATGTTTTGACACGGTCTACAAACACGGGAGTTTCTAAAGCCGTGTGAGGCACATGGCCTGTTCACACGAGCGTGTGACCTATACTTGTTTGAGAAATGTTTAAATTTTAGAGAAATTTTGTATGTATTCGGTTTAGTCCCGACCCCTTTCTAATACATATTTAAGGTCTTGTTGACCTATATTAGGGACTCTATACATATTTAATGCTTCGATGTTTATGAAATGAATGTTAAAGTTCTAATTTTGTCCCGTAATGCCTTTAACCCTAGTCCCAGCAACAAATATGGGTTAAGGGTGTTAGAGTGTAATAGCCTAATGCCATGTGGAAAAACCTGCACTTAAAATCAATAAGACACACAACCGTGTGAAAGCCCGTGTCACAAGCCGTGTGCACCTAAAATTGCTTCAGAAACAAGGAAATTCTTCACACATCACTTGGGTACCAAGCCAAACCAAAATCAACTATGTACATACTTTAAAAACATTCAAACAAGCTTCAAACATGTTAAAACTTTCAACCTAAGTGCCTAACCAATGTGCCCTCATTGGCACCACATTTCAGTAGCCCAAAACAACTCAAAATGGAATTGATCAAACATACTAACCTTGAGCACATTAAATCATTTAACCATCTCGTATTTTATGTTTATTCCAACACTACAACTTAGGTACAAAGTCTACCAAAACTGATAATGTAAAAACATAGTTATAACTTAACTTCTACCAATTCCATACTAACACCACTAGGCATAACATGTATTAACTAGATCCAAGAAATTATCAAGCATAAAGCCAAATATGTAACCTACTCATTCATGAAAACATTAAGGAATTAACCCAAAGGAAATCACTTTCAAGCTATCGACTAATTGACCATTTCCACCACACATACATAATTACATACCATTAAGGACCATCATGATACAAAATGACCAAAACTAGCATATCATAACCTAGGTACATGTCAAAACTAGAAAGGACCATTCACGAACATTTGAGTTCGGGGTCATCATTGGTTGCTGAATCAATGATAGAACTACTAGGTAACTAACCTGTACATGGGAAAAACAACGTACACTAAGTATAACTTAGTGGTGAATCTATAATCCTAATAATTTAATATAATACAAGGCATTAAATTACTCGACTTAAGAGAAAATATGCAATAAGAGAAACTATAACTATCAAAAAGAATTCGATTTCAAGACCCCATTTCTATAAATAGATGCCGTAAATATTTTAATTAAATATTTATGGAGTTATATTATAGGTGAATTGAATTTCGATTAGATAATTTTATCAAATTAGTGACTAATTTAATTACAGGGACTAAATCGCTTAAATGATAAAAAGTCTAAACTATTAGGAATATATAATTAAACTTATAATTAGATGGAAAATAAACATTAAATATGTGAATATGTGAATATCTGGCCAGCTAACTAAGTATTATATATGTTTATATTACATAAAACATTAATTTATTTATTTGTAAACTCAAAAAAATAGTAAAACAAATGATAAAATTAAATGGTGATGGTGTCAGAGTAATGATGGCTTAAAAATAGATGGGTGTCAGTTTAATGATGAAAGCAGATAGGTGATAGTGTTAGTTTGACGATGGCTATTACCATGAGTTTTTTTAGTTATTTTACTTTCCCTTACGAGGGGTTGGACAAAAAAAAATAGAGAGGGGATTCATTTCTACTATTTCTCTTCCCTTGTTCCTATTAGTGCTTTCAAAGGGAGGGAGAGACCTCAAAACCGATTGCATGTGGAGATAAATTTTAGTTTTAGCTTGTCTAAGAGCATATTCTTCAAATGATATGGTAATTTCTCAAAATTCTTCTCTGGATCGTAGTTACTTTTCAAGGAAATTTTGATGGATGATGGACGGCAAAGCTTGGCTGAAAATGTTAAATTGCTTGGATGTGTTAGAATAAAATTTATTTCTATTATTCTATTATTTTTGGTTAAGCAATGTGACAGCCCAAAATTGACCCTAGTCGGGAAGTGGTTTCGGGACCACAAAACTGAGTCATAAAAATAATTGATTTCCATATTCTATGCTTATTATGTGTGTACATGAGTATGTGGAAGTTTCATTCTCCAATTTTGCCAATTGCATGAGAAATTATTAAATAGGGATCGATATGAGACATGGTGAAAATATGATAGGCTAATTTAAAATGGTCTATTAATGCATGTTGTGAAAATGATGGGTTTGCATGTCAAATTACCCAAAATTTGAGCTAGTGGTTGGCCATGCTATTGGTGGAAACATGTTGGGAACATGTTGGCCTAGTGAGGTATGTAGGAAAAAAATAAAATAAGGGGCATGGGCATAAAATAATGAAAAGGAGTATGATGAATACAAAAAAAAAATGTGTGTAGTTGTTTTCCCCCCCCCCATTGCCGTGAGCTAAAGAAGAGAAAGGAGAAAATTTTGTTCATCCTTTTTCATCTTCATTTAGCCGAAACTAGAAAGAAAAAACAAAGAAAAAAAATGCTCATCCTTTGGTTCATCCTTGGCCAAAAATTTTAAGAAGGAAGGAAGAAGAAAGGTTGAAGAGGTTCGGCCATGCATGTAGCTAGGCTAAGGTATGTTTGATGATGTTCCATGAGATACATGCATGTTTTAGTTGTTAGCTTGAGTTCTACCTAGCCCATGGTCTAAATCTTGCTATGTGATGGAAATGACACTCGGCCATGGATGCATCATTCTTGGTTGATGTTTGATGTTGTGGTGATGAGGCATGAAGATGAGTTAAGATTCGGCCTAGGTGGAGTTTGTGTTAATGCCATTGCATGCTAAATATGAAGCTTGTTAATGATGCATGTGATGGTGGCTTGATGATTCTTGAACCTCCTTTTTAGCATTTTTGAGTGAGCACATATGTGCATTGGTTGCTAAATGGAGAAGAATCGGCTAGCAAGTTGTGTGCTAAGGCCGAATATAACTTTTGCATGTTAATGAGCAATGCATGTGTTAAATTGATGGAAAGGGAGAGGATGCTTTACTAGTGTGTATATGTGTGTATTAGCCAAGTTTTGAACTTGAAACAAAAGGGTGTTTAGTCAATACAAGTGACCATACTTGTAGAATGTATTAAGTGTTGAAATCGGCCCCAAAATAGACATGCATATTCGGCCAAGGGGGAAAAATTAGCTAAAATGTTGAGTTTGATTCATGATTCCGTACATATGTGACTTTAATGTCTAATGTATAAATATGGGCTAAGTGCCTTGTGTTCCTCTTTTCGATGCTCAAATGATTAAATCAATTTATTTTTTTAATTAAGCTCAAGAGCAAAGGGGAACTAAATCCGATAAAGGGAAGGAAAAAGTGGTCGAATAGCTATCGGAATCGTTCGACAACACCCGAGGTAAGTTCTTGAGTAAGAGAGCTTAAATTAAGATTTGATTAGATCATGTTTTAAGCAAACAAAATCATGCTCTTTGTGTGTGGCTATTGAGCCGAAATTGCAAGAATGATAAATGTCTTGTGTTTGAGTTTTGCTAACGAAAACGAAATACGAATGTGTCATGATTTATTGTTAAATGTGCATGGTTATTTGAATGATGTCCGGGCTAAGTCCCGAAGGCTTTGTGCTAAGTGACCATATCCGGACTAAGATCCGAAGGCATTTGTGCGAGATACTAATTCCGGGCTAAGCCCGAAGGCATTTGTGCGAGTTACTAAATCCGGGTTAAGGGTTAAGTCCCGAAGGCATTTGTGCGAATTACTATAACCGGGCTATGTCCCGAAGGCATTTGAATGAGGAGCTATATCCGGTTAAATTCCGAAGGTACGTGATTTGGGAATGAATGAACTTGCTGTAAAATTCCAGTTAATACTCTCGAAACATCCCAACATTGAGGTATGTTTCGTATGTGCTTGAATTTAGTTGAGCCCTTACAAATAAGTATTCGCTCAGTTGATAAACGAGCTACCGGCCTTTGGCTGAGTTGATCTTTTGTGTATGTACATAAGGGTTGGTAATGTGAAGCAAGTATGATATCGTAAATTTGTGCATATGAAATTATCCGTTTAGCTATATGAATGCTATACTTTTGTTGTGCTGGAATTCCTTGCTCAAAACTTACTAAGCATAAATTGCTTACTCCGTTTCATTGCTCCTCTGTTTTATAGATTTGGTTCTCCAGCTATCGGACTCGGGATCTTGAGGTCAAAGTCGCCCACACTATCAAAGCCCCCTTTTGGTACAATTTTGGTCGAACTTCGAAATGGCATGTATAGGACTACCCGTTTGTTGTGGGTCGTGGACCCTTTGGACTTGTATAATTTTGGATAGCCATGCGAAAATGGCTTATATGTGTTTGAGTACAATGTTATAATCATTCGGTGTGGATATGCTTGACAAGGATTAGCCATGGGAATGGTTAATCACTATCATAAATTGTGCTATTTATGCAAAAAGGGCTAGTTGAATCATGGAAACCATGAAATAGGTAAAGTCTACCTTAAAGGCAGATGCTGACAGCAGCAGTGATGTAGATTTGAAAAATCACTAAAAATAGTAGGAAGGGCATTAAATAGTGAATAAATTATGTAAACAAACCTTGATGAATCTACTTTCATAGGAAAGTAACGAAACAATCATACGGACAGTATGTTAAGAGATATTCAGGTTCTCGTGAGACAGGGCCAGAACGGTTTCTGGATTTCCTGTTCCGACTTTGGAAATTCATTATAAATTAACCAGAGATAATTAGGAGTCATACCATATATGTATAGATTCCTCTCTGAGTCTAGTTTCTATAGAAACAAACGACATCAGTATTGGAGCCCTGTACAAGGAGATATCCAAGTCGTAATGCGCAAAGGTCAGGGTAGTCGATCCCTGTAACATGGGAGACTTTGACTAATAAACTGTACTAATTGGCCCGACCAAAAATTCTAGAAAAAAATATGTAGATGGGCATATGAGTCTAGTTTCAGGAAAAAATCACGAAACTGATTTTCGAGTTCTGAAACTCAAGATATGATTTTTAAAGCGACTAGTACGCAGATTGGCAGTGTCTGAGAAATATTTTTATAAGGGGTTTAAAGTCTGTTAACACCTCGTGTTCGACTCCGGTGTCGGTCTCGGGTTCGGGGTGTTACAAGCAAAGTAGTTAGCCCATTAAGGTTTATTTAAACTGTTGTTATCTTTTCTATAAAACATATACAGCACCTTTGTGCAAATATACTTCTTGAAGAATAAAGTTTTCTTCTCTTCATATATAACTTCAACATGGTATCAGAGGTACCTATCTTCCTGGGTTTCTCTACTTGATCCACTGTGTGTCTAATGGATAGTTATTCCAGTCCATCTGCTGTGCAATCTATTACACCTGTGATGGTGTCCAATCTCACTAATGGGGTCGTTGACAGTCATTTCTTTTCCACCAAGAAAATCAATGTGCTTCTCGATAACAACAACTACTTGTTGTGGCGTCAACAAGTTCTCTTGGTAATCAAAACATACAAAACTTCAACATTTTCTTGATTCTCGAACTGTTCCTCTGCCACAGTAGCTTCTGGATGACACTGGCCTGTTACAAGAAAACCCTGCGTTTGCTAGATTCAAACAACAACACAGTGCGCTTGCTTCTTGGCTACTGTCATCGATTAGTCCTATAGTTCTTCCTCATATCATTGGTTTGGATACTAGTGCTCAAATTTGGAATGCACTTGTCAATTTGTATGGCAACCAAACCACCTCTCGATTGATGTTTTACAGAAGGGCGTTGCACTCTCAACGGAAAGCTGATCTTTCCATAAAAGATTTTTTTTATGAAAATCAAGGGATTTTGTGATAGCCTTGCTACTTATGGAGAAGTTATCAGTGAACGTGAACATTTTACTACCATTCTCAATGGTTTGTCACTTGATTATGAGTCTGATACCAAGATTATCATTGTGAGCCAAGTACCCTACACTGTCTAGGGTGTTACTTCCATGATTCTTGATGCTGAAGTACGTCAGCAGCTCACCATGTTGGAGACCCCTAGCTCAGCCAACATGGTCTCTCATCAACCTAAACGCCTAAAAACAATAGTACTCTTGCACCATCGTATCGACCCTCATCAAATAGTGGAGGCTGTGGGTGCGGTCGTTCCTCTGGCTCCTGTATTAAATGTCAGTTGTGTGGAAAATTAGGTCATTTGGTTGATCGGTGTTACTACCATTTTGATGTATCTTATAAGAGTACAGGCTACAAATGTAACGTATCGAATTTGGGCCTAGAAGTATTGGGCCTTTAGTATGGGTCTGTAAGGAGGTTGTATATAAGCATTTAATTGTACAAGGAGATGACACAATTAAATGTCTACTTTAGTGGTTAATGGCCCTGAGAAGGGTTGGAGAAATCTTGGGTTCAAACTTGGGCTTTAGCAATAACTTTGGTAATAAGTGAATAAAACCTTGGGTGTTTGGATGAAGGCCTTTTAAATTATTATGGTAAATAAATGACACAAGGAAGCTTGTGGTCTAGTGGTTGTGGCGTCATTAAGGTTGCAAGAGAGCCTGGGTTCAAGTCTTTGCTCTTGCAATTTATTTTAGTTTTTCTTTTAAAGGAACCTGGACTTTGGCCTATAGACCTTATATTTAATTGAGGATAAAATATGACAAGAAAGAGCCTGTGGTGGAGTGGCAAGGTGGCGTGTTATGTAACTGTGAGGTCTAAGGTTCAAGTCTTGGGATGCGCAATGGAGTATTTATTTTGCTGTTTGAGCTGTGTAAAAGGTGGAGTTGGACTGGAACTCTATGGTTGAGGTGGTCATAAGAAAATAAGGAATAATCCTAATAGTTGAAAGTAATCCCACATCAGGAAGCTAACATGGGAATTGGTGAGAAGCTGGCTTTAAATAGAGTGAACCAGATGAGTTAGTGAAAAAGAAAAAAGGTGATTAAGAACCAATGCAGGATGTGCCAAGCTTGGTGATCATGGACTTCGGCGCATTCTCATAAACAGGTGTGTATTCACGCCCTTCTTTGTTAGAAATCGAAAAAAGCTGAAAGCCGCCACAAGCGTTCTCATGTGTTGGGGCTGTTCTGGGCCTTGATGGGCCCGTGGGCCCGCTTGTGTAAATCTAATTGTTAGGTGGGAAGTAGTTGGGCCTGATGGGCCATATGAATGTGATTGGGCCTGATGGGCCATGTGAACGAGATTGGGCCTAAAGGGGCCAAATGAATAAGTGTGGATCTATTAGTGTTTAGTAAAGGGGTTGCGAACCTAGTTTTTGGTAACTACTCAAGCAGACATAAAACTTAAATAATTAATTAATCGCGACTGTTGACGAGTCATAAGGTTAAGGTGTGGCAATGGGTATATGCATGTCTAGGATTGGATCTAAGGAAAGCTTGGTATTTAAGCGGTCTTAATGACTCATATCCTCTTCTCTGGAATCCTACCTGGTACATAGTATCTGTTCACTTTAGCCAACGAGGACTTGTTAACGGGCCAAGATAAGTAATAAACCCATAATAAAGAGAAATTACTGAAATACCCTCGAATTGTAAAATTATTGAAATACCCTCGATTTGTAAAATTATCGAAATACCCTCGATTGTGAAATTACTGAAATACCCTCGATTTGTAAAATTATCGAAATACCCTCGATTGTGAAATTACTGAAATACCCTCGATTTGTAAAATTGTCGAAATACCCTCAATTGTAAAATTACTAAAATACCCTCAATTTGTAAAATTACCAAAATACCCTCGATTATGAAATTACCGAAGTACCCTCAATTTTTAAAATTACTAAAATACCCTCGATTGTGAAATTACTGAAATACCCTCGATTTGTAAAATTATCAAAATACCCTCGATTGTGAAATTACTAAAATACAATCGATTTGTAAAATTACTGAAATACGCTCGAGTCTAAAATTACCGAAATACCCTCAATTTGTAAAATTACTGAAATATCCCCGATTTGTGAAATTATCAAAACACCTTTAATTTATAAAATTACCAAAACATCCCCAATTTGTAAAATTATCGAAATACCCTTGTAGTGTAAAACTATCGAAATACCGTTGTCGTGTAAAATGACTAACATACCCCTGTAGGGTAAAATGACTGTTTTGCCCTTGAGGGTAAATGACCGACTTAGACTTCGAATTTGACTGATTTGATTATGAATGTATGAGTACATTTTAATTGACTTGACTATGGTTGTATGACTGATATACTCTTAATATATGTTTAAAAGACTATTACTGAGTATGGCCATTTTGCATACACGTGTGATGATTGAGCATGACATACACGACATATTGCATGGGTTGGGAATTATGGAACGAAGGAAATATATGAGGATCGCATAGTTGCTTGACGACAGTGGATCCACCAATGGCTATTAAGCCTAATATTTGATTAGCAGCTTGCTGTAATGAAGGTAGTACCGCAACCGGGCTACCATTGATGTGTATCGAATGGGTAGGTCGATATTTATATCCCCACATGATGTGTACCGGGGGACGGAGTTGGTGTGTAGCGGTTGGATTATTGGGGTGGGTTGCACAGCATTTCATGTATGATATTATTGTGATATTATTGCGAAGTGGGCTTCGGCCCAACTGAGGCTAAGATGTGCTAGGCCTAATTGATTCTATTATGGACTGTGACCCAAATGAAATTGTAACGGGCTTTGGCCCACGATGCTCTGAACTGGACTGTACTGTTACTGTAATGGGCTCTGACCCAGACTGATTCTAAATTCTGTCTGTTTACTGACTGTTACTCTAGTAAGGGGATTACACAATGAGTTTTCGTAAACTCACCTCGTTTATTAACTATGCAGGTCATCCCCAACGTTAGGTGGATCAGTGTCGCAGAGGGACTTGGAGACGACCACACAACTACACATGTTTTTCTATTTCGTTTACTTAGTTAAGTACTTTGGTTTTTTATTTGGGTTTTATTAAGTCCTCTTTATTTTCTTAACTTTTTATTTGGGAAATTTATTTAGTATGCTTAATATTTGTTAGAAGTAAGACGCGGTTTTCTAAAACAACAACTGGTTTTCAAAATATCTCATTTCCACAACTATTTAAAAGTAAGCTTCCACAGGAAGTAAGGTTTTAAGGGAATTAACATTTCACAAGTTTTAAAATGGCCAGAGGTTTTGAGTAGTAAGAAGGGTTTTCAATGAGAACATGGTTTTCGAAAAACACTTCAATGTGACTCGCTAGATTCGGGCCTAACTTCTAGGCTGGGTTTGGGCTGTTACAACAAACCTTCTCCTTGTCCACAAGCAAACATCTACATGATTGGAAATGGACCTCCACTTCCACCCTGGACAACAATGTCTATGCCTGTTGCCCCTACAAGCTCGCAACCAGGTTGGTTCTTCGCTCTTGCACCAGTTCCCAACTGGACCAATCCTTTTGTTATTAACACTTTGCAGCATGTCAATACACCTACCTTAGCACCTCTGACCTCTCAAGCTTACATTGAAACTCCTGACATAGTCGGTAACAATGCTTGGTACCCTGACTCAGGTGCAACACACCATCTCACGAACTCAGCTACTTCCCTGATTGAACGCACCCCCTACAATGGTCCAGGTAAAGTATATATGCGTAATGGCACTGCCCTTATTGTCATGTCTACCGGTCAGTCATCACTTCTTACTTGTTCACGACTATTAATCATGAGATCTCTGTTACTTGTACCTGGTATAACCAAAAATCTCTTGTCTGTATCCAATTTTGCAAAGGAAAATTAGGTGATGCTTGAGTTTTTTCCTCAGCAGTGCCAGGTTCGTGATCTACAAACCAGAGAAGTCCTTCTTCGAGGTTCAATGCATGATAGCTTGTACAGACTCTCCTTACCTGGCTTGCCAAAGTCTGCGTTGTCTCTTGATCCAACTCAGTGTTTTACTGCTACTGCTGCAGTGCCTTTAAGTATATGGCACTCTAGATTAAGCCATCCATGTAAAGCCACGCTTACAACTGCTCTACATCACTATAATATACCCTTTGATACAAATAAAGATCCTCTAAATTGTATTACTTGTCACTTAGGGAAAGAACATAAGCTACCATTTTCAAAGTCCTTGTTTGAATATGTAAAGTCATTTCAGCTAGTGGTTGCTGATGTTTAGGGACCAGCTCCAATCCCTTCCAATGGCTTTCGTTATTATATTACGTTCCCTGATGCATATACCAGATATACTTGGCTTTATTTTTTGAAGAAAAAATCTAAATTTCTTAATATCTTTCTACTGTTTCATAGACGAGCTGAACGATCACTTGGTTGCAAGTTACTTGCCTTATAATCGGATGGGGTAGGGAATTTTAGGTGCCGAAATGGTATTTGGACCAACAAGGCATCATGCAGCGTGTCACATATCTATACAGTTCTGAACAAAATGGCTTGGTTGAACACAAGCACAGGCAGATTGTTGAAGTTGGTCTCTCCATGCTGGCTCATGCGTCCATGCCCTTAGCTTACTGGAACGATGCCTTCAGTAATGCAATGTACTTTATAAATAGGCTACCCTCTTCTCCTTTAGATAATATATCCCTATATGAAAAACTCTTTAAAGTTCATCCAAACTATACCTTCCTTCGTGTTTCTGGCTATTTGTGCTATCCAAATCTTAGATCGTACAATAAGTGCAACCTACAGTTTAGGCCATCACCTTGTACTTTCTTAAGCTACTCCCCACAACACAAGGGATATAGATGTCAAGATCGCAGTGGTAGGATATACATCTCACATCATGTCACATTCAATAAGTCTATATTCCCATTCAAAGACACCAGCCCATAACCTTGTCCCTACACTTCCCCTTCATAGTCTAGTTCCAAGTTACTTATCCTACTACCTGATTCTCTATCTACTACTTCCACAAATACGGCTTCTTCCAACCCTCAAGATAATCGCTTGACTACTACACCTTTGTCCAACTCACCTAGTGCAGGTCAACCTCTAAGTCTCAACCCACTAGACCCACCACCTCCTCCACCCTCTGTTCCATACAATTCTAATGCTATGGTTACACGCAGCAAAGCCGAGATCTTTAAGCCTAAGGTCTACCTGAGTAAAGCCACCTATTTTTCAAGTGACACTCATGCTGACATACATGAAGCAATGCGTAGTGAATGTTGGCAAATAGTAGTACATAGTGAGCTCCAGGCTCTTCTTCATAATAACACGTGGAGCCTATGCTCCCTCCCTGATGATCGTAAGGTCATTGGATGCAAATGGTTATTCAAGGTAAAAAGGAAGGCTGATGGGATAGTGGAAAGGTACAAGGCTCGGTTGGTGGCCAAAGGGTTCTCCCAACATGCTAGGTTTGATTTTTGAGATACCTACAGTCTCAAAGATCGCGCAACAACCATTCGCACAGTACTTGCCATTGCAGTCATGCATGGGTGGTCGTTAAGGCAAGTGGATGTCAATAACACCTTCCTTAATGGTGACTTAACCGAAAAAATATACATGGACCAACCACCTAGATTTGAAGTTCCCAGCAGTAATGGACAGAAGTTGGTTTGCAGACTGAACAAAGCGCTGTATGGTCTCCGCCAAGCCCCTTGTTCATGGTTCCATACTCTCAAACAATATTTGGTTGCTCAACTCGGTTTCCATGCATCCAAAGCTGATTCTTCTCTATTTATCCATGAGTCGTCAGGCAATATCTTGTTGCTCATGGCTTATTTCGATGACATAGTCATAATAGGAAGTTCCAGTAAAGCTATAGATGATGTGGTGACTCAACTAGATAGCAAGCTTGCCCTCAAAGACATGGAAAGATTGAGTTTTTTCTTAGGCATCAAGGTCCAACACACTTTACAAGCATTACTTCTTAGCCAGAGAAAGTATATCTCAAAGGTACTTCACAAAACGGGAATGGTAGGAGCAGCAGCTACACCTACACCCATGGTGAGTATTCCCGAGCTGGCTGTCTGGGATGGTAATTCACTGTTTACTGATGTTTATCTGTATCAGAGTATTGTTGGTATGCTACAGTATACATGTATCACACGTCCAGATTTGTCTTTCTGTGTTAAAAAATTGAGCCAGTATATGAATCTTCCAAGTGAAACACACTAGAAAGTAGTAAAACGAGTATTGCAATATCTTATTAGAACTATTGATCATGGTTTGTACTTGTCAAAAGGATAGTTTGAGGTAGTCTGTTATTCTGATGCTGACTGGGCCTCGTCCATTAAAGATCGTCGCTCCACCACAAGGTATGTTGTGTAACTCAGACCAAATCTAGTTGCATGGTGTTTCAAGAAGTAGACCGTAGTGTCCAGATCCTCGTCTGAAGTAGAATATCGCAGCTTAGCCAATTGCATTTCTAAACTTTTATGGGTAAAACAGCTAATAAGAGAAATTGAAATACCGATTTCTAAGCCACCAGTGGTCTAGTGTAACAATACCTCGACAATATCGATAGCTGCAAACCCTACACACCATGCTAAAGTAAAACACATAGAGATTGATCACCACTTTGTACAAGAGAAAGTTCTCGACGGTCTACTACAGGTCAACTATGTTCTATCGTCAAAACAAATTGTTGATGTCCTTACCAAGCCTATTACACCCAAACAATTTACATCATTTCGATAAGCTTTTCAGGTGCTATCAATAGATGTTGTTCTAAGAAGTTCAAACACTGAAGAAACTAGAAGAATGTTAGAATAACAGTTATTTCTGTTATTCTGTTATTTTTGGTTAAGCAAAGTAGTTAGTCATTAAGGTTTAGTTAAACTGTTGTTATCTTTTCTATATAACATGTACAACACCTTTGTGCAAAGATACTTCTTGAAGATTTCTTCTCTTCATGTATAACTTTAATAGGATGCATGGATTATTAGTGCATAAATTTCTTAAATGTGGTAGCAAGAGCCTTGATATTATTTTTTCTGTGGATGTTTCTCTTTTGTAACACAAAGCTAATTTTGTTAGCTAAAGAAGAGGAAGAGGGTTGTAGAAAGAAGATTAAAAGCTAGGATAAACTAGGGAAAAATTTCTGTGAGTTTTTCACATCTTTTACATTTTCTTTTTCTCAACTGCTCTATTAAAATGTCAAAACTGGTAAGGCTGGCATAAGATGAACGATGATTTGTGTTGCATGCAGATTGGTATGCCTGCTGATAGTGTTATTTTTTTCTTTCTTGTGTGGTTCAACTGGTATGGATGGAAATGAATAAATAGTGATGTATTTATTATGTCTGAAACCTATGAATGGGAGTGTTTAATGTAGCCATTAATGCAGCTGGAAAGGTAATAGAAGACTAATTCAATGTTGTAGATGCATGACCGAATGCCATTTGATGTGCCCAATTAATAATGTTTATTTAGTTGCAATTTATGGTGTCTAAACCTGATTGTTAAAGGGGTTAAAGCAGCCATTTATGAAGCTATTGGATGAGAATAAAAGCAAAATAAATGTTGCATAATTTATGTCTAAGTGTTAGTTAATGTGCTAGTTAAATGGTGTTCAGTAGCTGTATATTTATGTTGTTTGGGCTGTTGTTGGACAATAAATTACAACAGGAGAAATGGTTGCAATAATGTTAATTAATGATGTCCGAATTGATGCCAAATTAAGTTGCTGAAGAATGTAATTGGTAATTAATATGTGCTACATTAATAAGTTAATTGAATGTGAATAATGTTGTCTAAATGAATGAAAATGTTGCTGTTCGAAAATACCATTTAAAATGTTTACATGTGAAAATTTAAAGAGTTTATGAGGGTTAAATGTCACAAGTAATGGTGTATGATGGTTGGAGTTTATTGTGTCCAAATTACCCCAATCTAAGCTGAGTAATTGTGTCTGAACCTAATGTGCTGTCGTTTATGTTGTTTAAGTGCCTTATCTATGGTGTATAGTTAATGTGTTTATGCTGTACAAATCAGGACATATTGATTATGTTTCTTGCTATTGTTGATTAAATACTATGTGTTAATGTTGTATTTTGCTATCCAATTAATTTAGACAAATCAAAGATAAATTGTAAGTTGAATTTCATGATTTTTGCCATTGTAAATTACGGATTGATCTAACAAGTTGAAGATGGACTTGTCAAATTGACTTTAGAAATTAAAATACCTTAATTATATTCTCCTATTTAAATGTCTGCATTTTTTAGAGTATTTAAATGTCATATAATGTTATCCGATTTAATTACCTTGTCCATATTGTTCATTATCATCTTATTATTTGGTTCAATTGAATGAAATTTTATTGTTGACCGAATTCATGCAGTTCTATTATTGTCTCAAAAAAATTATATGTTTTATTACTGTCCGAATAGGTTTAATGTAATTGTTGTTTTGAATGACAAAAATATTTTCTTTTATAGTTGTCCAGATGCTAAGATATTAATGTTGGTTAGTTTTGGTTAAGTTGATTTGTTTCTTTCTCAATTGGTTTTTGGCTTGCTACATGATTAAATTGAATATGGAATATGAGAGCATAACATGATTCGTTATAATTGATATCGTTGTTCTGGTTAAGTTTAAAACTTTCTCTCAGTTTTTATTTATTTATTTATTTTAATTGGTTGAAGAAAGTTCACCTTGCGTCCTTTATTCAGCCAAATATGTATTGATCAACCTAAATTATTAAGCTTTGCTGTTGATATCTCTTAAGCAAGTTGAAACTATAATAGGTGTAAATATTACCTTTTTCTATCTTATGAGTATTTTTTTTACAATTAAAGTATGTTTTAAATGAATGTAAGCTACAGGTCAGGAATTTGAAGGTGAATGTGTGACAATCAATCGGTATGTCCTCATAATATAATTTAACATATTAAAATACTTACGAACCTTTGTTTTTATTTTATTTTATTTATGTCCTTACATAATTTATGTCATGATATAACATTAGTTATAGAAATGCTATTAAGTTGATTACTCAGCGTTTGATTTGTTTTTCGTATGCACTTGTGGTTATCAACATTCAACAAAATATCTCCCACTCATTGAGTGGGTGAAACTTTTGTTAGTCTGGTCAGCATGTACCTATAAGATTTTTATGTTATATTAAGCTTGGTTGGAAAAATTATTTCATACTTCGAGATGTTTTATAAATTGGCATGTATGATAGTTGATAATGGTTTGTACTATGTATATGTTTAGTGTTGATGTTGATGTTGCTTTGTGATTTTTTAGATGAGCTTATTATGTTTGGGATGTGAATTGATATTTATATATAGTTAGATTAGAAGATGCATGAAATGAAATAAATAAACAGGTTAATAGTTCAGACATTGATATGTTAATCATGACATGATTATGGGTCTAAATGTATGATTTGAATTTTTTTATGTACAAATTATGTCAGTTGCTCTGGAGTGTTACAGAAATGCAAGGAAACATATAATTTTTCGTCCACCTTTCATAACTTTATTATTCAATTTAAACATGATTATTTTATAAACCATCACACTTTCATTTCATACATTCAATATATAATTATTCAAAGTAGACAACCATTTTTTTTCTATCCATTTCTCATATCATAATTTTGATTTCTATTATGATTTTCAATTTCATCTTTCAATTTCATTTTCCCCAGTTAACATGACTTAGACAGACTCAGATACGTGGATCCTACCAACACACTAAAGTTTGGCACCCAGTGACTAACGAAATAATCGGTAGAAATGATTTGTGCCCTGCATTGGCCAGTAAAACCGACGAATAGATGTGCCCAACACTAGTCAATAGAATAGACAAATGGGGTGCCTAGTACTCCCTAACACATGGTCGTAAAACCCTAAACTCTTTCTATCTTATGGCATGCCAATTATACTCGACCTTGCCCTAACAATTAATAAAGTAACAATGTTCTCTATTCAATTTGTAATCCCATTTCATATTATGAATTTACCCATTCAATCATTCATTCATATACATAACCAACCATCTCATTTTCATATCAAATCCAATATCACATACAATATATAATATTTTTACAACTATGAAATTTAATACCTTGTCACTAATAATCATTCAATTTTGAAATAATTCGAATTATAGAAACACAAATCGTAAATTTTGAGTGATTAGTTGTTGATCTTGTCTTTTACTTTCTTTCTCGAGGATTTTGGGACGACGTTAGCTATGGATTTAAACAATTAAAATAAATTAACAATACACAAAACAATTCGCATTCAAATACCAAATTTATACTACTTTTTCATGAAATTCAATTTAGTCCTCGACATTGGGACAAATATAACTTCACAATTAACCCTCCAACATTAGGTTGAATTTTCCTAGAGTTTCTAAAGGACTTCCTACGTCTCAATTAAATCCTTAAATTTGAACTTTGCACAACTTATTCCTTTTTGCATAAAATTATCAATTGACTTTACAATATAGTCTCATTTCACTTCCAACCTTAAAATCTATCAAAATAACACCACGAAGTTAATTTTTTCTACAATGGCAACTTCCATAAACTTCAATAGTTCCAAAAATTTCAACATGGGTAAGCTAGAATATGAACTTCAGGTTTCAAAAATATCAAAATTACAAGAAAATGGGCTAAATTTACTAACCAAATAAAGCTTGAAATGCTTAAACTTCCTTAGTCGTTTCGTCTTCTTCTTCTCCCTAATGTTTTGAATTTTGCATGCAACTTAATAAAGAAACTTTCTCTTACAATCCATAAAGTTTTTACTTAACAATTTCTTTTTATTTTATTTATTATTTAACATAAAATTTTAACTAAAATTTTATAATATACTTCACATATATATATCATGACCAACCACTATAATAACCATTTATATAATGATTTATTTAACATCCCGAATTAGGGCGTAGTCAGAATAATAGTTTTGAGTACACAAATACGAAATAGAAATAATTATTTTATGATCCTCATGAGGTCTATGATATGATTTCATGCTTGTGTGAAAGATTCATGAAGAAATTCTATGCATAAAACGTTTAATTAAACTTTAAGGACCAAATTGAATAAGATGCAAAACTTGTTAGAAGCTTTTAGCATGAAATTTCTTTAGACTATAAATTAGAAGGTCCTAATTAGCAATTTAACCAATTCTAAAAGTTTGGACAAAAAGGGTCATGCATAGGAAAATTTTAAAAGAAAGACCTTAAGGGCATTTTGGTTATTTGGTAATTAAAAGAATAAAAGGGAAAATCAAAGAAAAAAATGTGCTCATCTTCTCCAAGTGATAGCCGAATTTCTCAATAGCCATAGCTAGGGTTTTTGTTCAACATTTCAAGCTTCATTGTAAGTGCTCCCTTTGTATTTTTTAAGTTTTTGAAGCATGATCTACCCATTTCTAGCTATATTTTGATCTAGGGTTCATGTATGAAATTTGAACCATGTGTAACATGCTTGTATTTTGATGATTAATGGAGGAATATGAATGTTTGATGCATGATAAACATCTTTTACTAGGTGATTTTTAGTGAAAACACCTAAAAGGGGGACTTGTTTGTAAAAGTGTAAAGTTGGGTAGTAAAAATGTGAAATAAAGGAAAATTTGGGCTGAAATGAGCACGGTATAGGTTTGGCTAGGCTTGGGTAACAAATAAAATGCATGCATTTCATTTTACGAGCCTAGGGACTAAATTGTAAATAATTGAAAAGTTAGGGGTAAAAAGGTAATTTTACCAAAGCATGAATTATGGATTGATTTGAATAATGGGATTAATAAACAAGTTAAATTTGGCATTATAGATCAAGAAAAACATGATACGGGTCTTGATCAAGGGAAGAATAAAGTATATGACGATTAGGCTCGATTACCATCATTTTGTACCAAGGTAAGTTCATGTGTAAATATTACAATGATATATCATGTTTTAATATTTTGTTAATGTATGAGTTTATATGATTACTTATTATGTCAAGTGTGGGAGATGTTGTAATCTATGAGCACGAGGTTGTGAATGAATTCGACGAACATGAGATATCGAAAAAACCCCGTTTGAACCTTGGGAATAGTTTAGGATACAATGTGACATGTCACTAGGAACTATGTGGATATGAGCTCATGAACATATGTGTAAATTTGATATGTGAATCCAGATGCTGGTCTTGTACGTCCTACCGGTGGTTGGGTAGCCCAGTATGTGTTGCGAATACCTGTTAGCTTGTGTGAGTAGCTCGAGTAGTTATGTCCTGACTGTCAGCTTGTGTGAGTAGGCCCGTGATTAGCTCGTGAGTGAGCAATATGTGATTGTGATATGAGGTAGCATGTGGCTACGCTTAAAGCACTATGCGTAAGTCTTCCATGTATCCAATAATATTCCGAGTGTTCAACGGGTAAACTTGTGAGTTAATTGACAAGTAAATCAATGAAGAGGGAATACGACATTGTGATTGTAACACCCCGTACCCGAGTCCGTCGCCGGAGTCGGACACGAGGGGTTTGCAGACTTAAATCACTTCTTTGCACAATCCATTTTAAATTTTCCAGGCAAGCTGGCTAACTGCGTCACTGTCACCTTAAAAATCATATCTTGAGTTTCAAAACTCGAAAATAAGTTTCGTGATTTTTCCCTGAAACTAGACTCATATATGCATCTACAAATTTTTTTCCAGAATTTTTGGTCGGGCCAATTAGTACAGTTTATTAGTTAAAGTCTCCCATGTTACAGGGATCGACTACACTGACCTTGGCGCATAACGACTTGGATATCTCCCTGTACAGGGCTTAAATGCTGATGCCGTTTGTTTCTATAGAAACTAGACTCAAATAGGAATCTATACATATATGGAATGACTCCTAATTATCTCTGTTTAATTTATAATGAATTTCCAAAGTCGGAACAGGGAATCCAGAAACCGTTCTGGCCCTGTCTCACGAGAACCTGAATATCTCTTAACATACTGTCCATATGATCGTTTCGTTACTTTCCTATGAAAATAGATTCATCAAGGTTCGTTTACATAATTTATTCACTATTTAATTCCATTCCTACTATTTTTAGTGATTTTTCACATCCACATCACTGCTGCTGCCAGCATCTGTTTTTTTTTTAAGGTAAACTTTACCTATTTCATGATCCTCCATGGATCAACTAGAGTTTGTCATACATATTCCAAAAGTGATCAAGAATAACCCTTCCCATGGCTAACCGTTACCAACATTTCCATACCTCTCGACGGACGACATACAAAACGATTATAATGCTATGATCAAAGTATATTTAAGCCATTTTCGCATGGCTATCCAAATTTACACAAAACCAAAGGGTACATGACCAACAACAAAAAGGGTAGTCCTATACATGCCATTTCAAAGTTCAACCAAAATTGTACCAAAAGGGGGCTTTGATAGTGTGGGAGACTTTGACTTCCAAAAATCCCGAGTCCGATAGCTGACGAGCCAAAATCTATAAAACAGAGAAACAAAGAAACGGAGTAAGCAATTTATGCTTAGTAAGTTTTGAGCAAGGGATTCCAGCACAACAAAAGTATAGCATTCATATAGCTAAACGGATAATTTCATATGCACAAATTCTCAATATCATACTTACTTCACATTACCAACCCTTATGTTCATACACAAAAGATCAACTTGGCCAAAGGCCGGTAGCTCATTTATCAACTGAGCGAATACTTATTTGTAAGGGCTCAACTAATTCAAAGCACATACGAAACATACCTCAATGTTGGGATGTTACAAGCGTATTAACTGAAATTTTTACAGCAAGATCATTCATTCCCAAATCACGTACCTTCGGAATTTAACCGGATATAGCTACTCGTTCAAATGCCTTCGGGACATAGCCCGGTTATAGTAACTCGCACAAATGCCTTCGGGACTTAGCCCTGTTATAGTAACTCGCACAAATGCCTTCGGGACTTAACCCGGATTTAGTAACTCGCACCAATGCCTTCGGGCTTAGCCCGGAATTAGTATCTCGCACAAATGCCTTCGGATCTTAGTCCGGATATGGTCACTTAGCACAAAGCCTTCGGGACTTAGCCCGGACATCATTCGAATAACCATGCACATTTAACAATAAATCATGACACATTCGTATTTCATTTTCATTAGCAAAACTCAAACACAAGACACTTATCACTCTTGCAATTTCGGCTCAATAGCCACACACAAAGAGCATGATTTTGATTTGCTTAAAACATGATCTAATCAAATCATAATTTAAGCTCTATTACTCAAGAATTTACCTCAGATGTTGTCGAACGATTCCGATGGCTATTCGACCACTTTTTCCTTCCCTTTATCGGATTTAGTTCCCCTTTGCTCTTGAGCTTAATTTAACAAATAAGTTGATTTAATCATTTGAGCATCGAAAAGAGGAACTCAAGGCACTTGGCCCACATATATCCATTAGACATTAAAGTCACATATGTACGGAATCATGAATCAAACTCAACATTTTAGCTAATTTTCCCCCTTGGCCGAATTTTCTAAGTCAAGCTAAAGCCATCAATAGGCTACCTATGGCCGAACATACACATAACTTATGTACTTATTCATGTGGCCGAACATACATGTCTATGTTGGGGCCGATTGCAACACTTAATACATTCTACAAGTATGGTCACTTGTATTGACTAAACACCATTTTGTTTCAAGTTCAAAACTTGGCTAATACACACATATATACACTAGTAAAGCATCCTCTCCCTTTCCATCAATTTAACACATGCATTACTCATTAATATACAAAAATTATATTCGGCCTTAGCACACAACTTGCTAGCCGATTCTTCTCCATCTAGCAACTAATGCACATATGTGCTCATTCGTTAGACTCTACTTCATCTAACAACAACCATATTTTTCCCTTCTACTTCCTACCATGGCTGAATGCATCACAACACCATACCATTTCAATTTTTGGTCATGGTTAAACAAAGAACTTAATGTCTCACTCAAAAATGCTAAAAAGAAGATTCAAGAATCATCAATCCACCATCACATGCACCATTACAAAGCTTCACTTTTAGCATGCAAATGATATCAACACAAATCCACCTTAGCCGAATATCATCTCCATGACATAGTAAAGATTTGAACCATGGGCTAGTTAGAACTCAAGCTAACTACTAAAATATACATGAATCTCATGGAGCAACCTCAAACATACCTTAGCCTAGTTACATGCATGGCTGAACCTCTTCAACATTTCCTCCTTTCTTTCCTTTTGAATTTCGGTCAAGGATGTTCAAGGATGAACACACATTTTTTTTCTTTGTTTTCTTTCTTCCATTCACGGCAAAGGGGGGGCATGGATGAGACCATTTTTTTTTATCACTCCTCCCTTTCATTATTTAATTACCATGCTCATTATTTTATTGTTTCCTCCCATGATGCACCAACACAACGTGTCTATGACATGTTTTGCCCATCACCCTTTGTCCATCCTAATGTCATGGCCGGCCACTACTAGATGGGGGGGGAAATTGACATGCAAGTCCCCCCTTTTTCAACATGCACTAATAGGTCCTTATGTTTTGATCTATCACATTTCAAAAATGTCACACATAAGTCCTATTGACTAAATTCACATGCAACTTACTAAATAGAAGCTTAAAATTTTCACACATTTATTTTAGACAATAAATATCATATTCAAACAATTTGGTGACTCGGTTTAGCGGTCCCGAAACCGCTTTCCTACTAGGGTCACTTTAGGGCTGTCACAACTCTCCCCCACTTAAGAAATTTTAGTCCCTGAAAATCTCACCGGTAAATAGGTTTGGGTATCGTTCTTTCATCGAGCACTCGGTTTCCCAAGTAGCTTCCTCGATCCCGTTTCCACTCAGGTATCATGATCGGCTGAAGTAATCCTGAAGGCACTTGATGTTCCGCTTTCACTTGTTGACATATTAAACATCTCGAAACAAAGTCGGAGATGTCTCGTTTCATACCATGCCACCAAAACCGACGTTTCAAATCGTTGTACATTTTCGTACTCCCCGGGTGAATTGACATTCGGCTACAATGGGCTTCGTTTAGAATCATCGAAATGAGTTCTGAATTTCTTGGAACACACAACCGACTTCTGAACCTCAAACAATCGTCATCATCAATTTGAAATTCGGATTCCATATTCGGAACACATTCAGCCTGTGACAGCCCTAAAGTGACCCTAGTCGGGAAGCGGTTTCGGGACCGCTAAACCGAGTCACCAAATTATTTGAATGTGATATTTATTGTCTAAAATATGTGATTATGAATGTGTGAAAGTTTTAGGCTTCGATTTAGTAAATTGCATGTGAATTTAGTCAAAAGGACTTATGGGTGACATTTTTGAAATGTGATAGGCTAATCTACAAGGACCTAATAGTGCATGTAATCAAAAGGGAGGACTTGCATGTCAATTTTCCCCCCCTAATATGTAGTGGCCGGCCATGAGCATGGGTGGACAAGATGTTATGGCTAAAAACATGTCATAAACATGTTGGGGTAGTGCATTATGTAAGGATTAATAAAATAAAGAGCATGGGTGGACAAGATGTTATGGCTAAAAACATGTCATAAACATGTTGGGGTAGTGCATTATGTAAGGATTAATAAAATAAAGAGCATGGGCAATAAAATATTAGTGTTAGTAGGATGAGAAACAAAAAAAAAGAAAAGAAAGGATGTGTGTGATTGTCCCCCATTGCCGTGAGTTGAAGGAAAGAAAAACAAAAAAAAAGTGTTCATCCTTTGGTTCATCCTTGGCCGAAAATTTTAAGGAGGAAGGAAGAAGAAAGGTTGAAGAGGTTCGGCCATGCATGTAACTAGGCTAAGGTATGTTTGATGATGTTCCATGAGATGCATGCATGTTTTAGTTGTTAGCTTGAGTTCTACCTAGCCCATGGTGTAAATCTTGCTATGTGATGGAAATGACACTCGGCCATGGATGCATCATTCTTGCTTGGTGTTGATGTTGTGTTTGTGAGATATCAAGTTATTTTTGTGACCAAGTTGAGATTTGAATTTTTGGAATGAGTAAGGTTTTCGGCTATGGTAAATATAAGGGTAAATGGTGTCTTGATGCATTCGGCCATGGTAGAAAGTAGATGTGAAATGGTAGTAAGATAAAATGCAAAATGTTAGTATTTGATTACTAGTGTATAAATGCGTATTAGCCGAGTTTTGAATTTGAAACGAAACGGTATATAACCAATACAAGTAACCATACTTGTGGGAAGTATTAAGCATATAATTGGCCTCAACATATACATGCATACTCGGCCACATGAGAAGATTTGTGTTGCATGCATTCGGTTAGAGGCAAGCATATTGATGCCTTTATCTTGGTTAGGACAATCGGCTAAAAGGGAGTGTGGGTTAATATGTTGAGTTGATGCATGATTTCACACGTATGTGACTTTAATGTCTAATGTATAAATATGGGCTAAGTGCCTTGTTTTCCTCTTTTCGATGCTCAAATGATTAAATCAATTTATTTGTTTAATTAAGCTCAAGAGCAAAGGGGATCTAAATCCGATAAAGGGAAGGAAAAAGTGGTCGAATAGCCATCGAAATCGTTCGACAACATCCGAGGTAAGTTCTTGAGTAATAGAGCTTAAATTATGATTTGATTAGATCATGTTTTAAGCAAATCAAAATCATGCTCTTTGTGTGTGGCTATTGAGCCGAAATTGCAAGAGTGATAAGTGTCTTGTGTTTGAGTTTTGCTAATGAAAATGAAATACGAATGTGTCATGATTTATTGTTAAATGTGCATGGTTATTCGAATGATGTCCGGGCTAAGTCCCGAAGGCTTTGTGCTAAGTGACCATATCCGGACTAAGATCCGAAGGCATTTGTGCGAGTTACTAATTCCGGGCTAAGCCCGAAGGCATTGGTGCGAGTTACTAAATCCGGGTTAAGTCCCGAAGGCATTTGTGCGAGTTACTATAACCGGCTATGTCCCGAAGGCATTTGAACGAGTAGCTATATCCGGTTAAATTTCGAAGGTACGTGATTCGGGAATGAACGATCTTGCTGTAAAAATTTCAGTTAATACGCTTGTAACATCCCAGCATTGAGGTATGTTTCGTATGTGCTTTGAATTAGTTGAGCCCTTACAAATAAGTATTCGCTCAGTTGATAAATGAGCTACCGGCCTTTGGCTAAGTTGATCTTTTGTGTATGAACAGAAGGGTTGGTAATGTGAAGTAAGTATGATATTGAAAATTTGTGCATATGAAATTATCCGTTTAGCTACATGAATGCTATACTTTGGTTGTGTCTAAACTCTTTGCTCAAAACTTACTAAGCATAAATTGGTTACTCCGTTTCTTTGTTTCTCTGTTTTATAGATTTTGGCTCGTCAGCTATCGGACTCGGGATTTTTGGAAGTCGAAGTCTCCCACACTATCAAAGCCCCCTTTTGGTACAATTTTGGTTGAACTTTGAAATGGCATGTATAGGACTACCCGTTTTGTTGTTGGTCATTGACCCTTTGGTTTTGTGTAAATTTGGATAGCCATGCGAAAATGGCTTAAATATACTTTGATCATAACATTATAATCGTTTTGTATGTTGTCCGTCGAGAGGTATGGAAATGTCGGTAACGGTTAGCCATGGGAATGGTTATTCATGATCATTTTTGGTATATGTATGACAAACTCTAGTTGATCCATGAAGGATCATGAAATAGGTAAAGTTTACCTTAAAAATAGATGCTGGCAGCAGCAGTGATGTGGATGTGAAAAATCACTAAAAATAGTAGGAATGGAATTAAATAGTTGATAAACTATGTAAACGAACCTTGATGAATCTATTTTCATAGGAAAGTAACGAAACGATCATATAGATAGTATGTTAAGAGATATTCAGGTTCTCGTGAGACAGGGCCAGAACGGTTTCTGGATTCCCTGTTCCGGCTTTGGAAATTCATTATAAATTAACCAGAGATAATTAGGATTCATTCCATATATGTATAGATTCCTCTCTGAGTCTAGTTTCTATAGAAACAAACGGCATCAGTATTGAAGCTCTGTGCAGGGAGATATCCAAATCGTAATGCATGAAGGTCAGTGTAGTCGTACCCTGTAACAGGGGAGAATTTAACTAATAAACTGTACTAATTGGCCCAACCAAAAATTATAGAAAAGAATATTTAGATGGTAATATGAGTCTAGTTTCAGGGAAAATTTATGAAACTGATTTTCGAGTTGTGAAACTGAAGATATGATTTTTAAGGTGACAGTGACGCAGTTAGCCAACTGCCTGGAAATTTTTAAAATGGACTGCGATAGTAAGCGAATTTAGTCTGTGTACCCCTCGTGTCCGACTCCGGCAACGGTCTCGGGTATGGGGTGTTACAATTTTATTGGTATCAGAGCACGGTTTAGTCGATTCTAGGACTACCGTAATACGTTTGGGTCTAGCTATACATGCCATTTTGTGATTATTTGATAGTGTGGTGATTTTTGACAATTGAAAATGTGTTTATTTATAGTAATGGATCCCGATCCCGACCGAGCGGTAGCTGATGATCTTGAGAGTGTAGCGCCTGCTCCCGCGCAAGGGACAGCACCGACGGACTCTCAACCTAATGCTAGTAACCCGAATGATGAAGCTAGACAAGCTTTCTATAGCGTAATGAATGATTGGTTCAACCAATACATTCGAACTAATACGGTTGTTCCACAAACTCCATTCCCGACTAATGCCACCCCCGCACCTACAATACCTCCGGCAACTGACCAAATAAGGTCAAATAAGCCCCCAGTTGACAGAATTCGAAAGCATGGGGCTACTGAATTTAAAGCTACGGACAGTGATGATGCCAAGCAAGCTGAATTTTGGTTGGACAACACTATCCGGGTACTCGATGAGCTATCTTGCACACCCGATGAGTGCCTAAAGTGTACTATCTCCTTGCTACGTGATTCTGCCTACTATTGGTGGAATACGTTGACTTCTGTTGTGCCTAGAGAGCAAGTAACTTGGAAGTTTTTCCAAACCGAGTTTCGAAAGAAGTATATCAGTCAGAGATTCATTGACCAAAAACGGAAGGAATTTCTTGAACTCAAACAAGGTTCCATGTCGGTTATCGACTATGAACGAAAATTTGTGAGGCTTAGCCGGTACGCACGAGAATGCATTTCCTCAGAAGCCGTGATGTGTAAACATTTCGAGGATGGGCTGAATGACGATATAAAGCTGTATGTAGGCATTTTCGAAATCCGAGAATTTGTGGCACTTGTCGAGCAAGCTTGCAAGGCCGAGGAGCTCAGTATGGAGAAAAGAAAAGCTAAGGTGGGAGCAAAGGAGTTTCGTAAGAGGTCTTCGGGGAAGCCCTTCCCACAGTCATCGAAGAAATTTAGAGATGGCTTAGGCCGATCTAGAGACACTTCAGGCTTTTCTAGACGAGATCGCGATCGACCCCCTGTGGGTGCACGAGTCACTTCGGTCGCTAGTGTTGGAAATGATCGTCGGGACAGAGCGGAGTGCCAGTTTTATGGTAAATGGCATTCGGGGAGTTGTAGATTCCATGACCGCTCCTGTTACAAGTGCGGATCAGTTGACCACTTCATTAAAGATTGCCCGAGGTTGTCTGAACAGAATGTAAATCAGAGTGGGAAACCGGGTGCTACCACTACTCGAGGTAGACCATCTAGAAATATGGGCAATGCTAGTGGTGGTCAGAGAGGATCTAGAGATGCTACGACCAGATCCGAGGCTCGTGCGCCTGCTAGAGCTTATGCTATACGTGCCCGCGAGGATGCTTCTTCGCCTGATGTTATTACCGATACTTTTACTCTCTTTGATACTAATGTAATTGCTTTGATTGACCCCGGTTCTACTCATTCTTATATATGTGAAACCTTAGCATCCAGTAAGACTTTACCTATTGAGTCTACTGAGTTCGTAATTCGGGTGTCAAATCCCTTGGGTCGTTACGTGCTTGTCGACAAAGTGTGTAAGAAATGTCCCCTAGTGGTTCGAGGTTCCTGTTTTCTGGCGGACTTGATGCTTCTACCGTTTGATGAATTTGATGTTATTCTCGGGTTGGATTGGTTGACCGTGCATGATACGGTTGTGAATTGCAAAACCAAAACTATTGATTTGAGGTGCGCAAATAACGAAGTAATCCGAGTTGAGTCTACGGACTTAGATGGGTTGCCAGCTGTAATATCCTCAATGTTGACTCAGAAATATGTAAGAAAAGGATATGAAGCATACCTTGCGTATGTACTTGATGACAAAGAATTAAAAAAGAAACCCGAATCTGTGCCGGTGGTTTGTGAATACCCAGATGTTTTTCCTGAAGAATTACCGGGTTTACCACCTGTTCGGGAGATAGAGTTTGGTATTGAGCTTGTACCTGGGACTACGCCGATTTCGATAGCTCCGTATCGTATGGCACCAACCGTTTTAAAAGATTTGAAAGCTCAGTTGCAAGAATTGACGGATAGAGGTTTCGCTCGACCAAGTTTCTCACCTTGGGGTGCACCAGTATTTTTTGTGAAAAAGAAGGACGGAACCATGAGGTTGTGCATTGACTATCGTCAACTGAATAAAGTGACGATAAAGAATAAATATCCGTTACCGCGTATTGATGATTTGTTTGATCAACTAAAGGGAGCCTCAGTGTTCTCAAAAATAGATTTGAGATCGGGTTATTATCAGTTGCGAATTCGAGATTCGGACATACCCAAAACTGCTTTCAGAACGAGGTACGGTCACTACGAGTTCTTAGTGATGCCGTTTGGGCTCACTAATGCCCCTACGGTATTTATGGATTTGATGAATCGGATCTTCAGACCATATTTGGATGGGTTCGTAGTTGTGTTTATTGATGACATCTTGGTCTATTCAAGAGATGAGACCGAACATGCTGAGCACCTGAGATTAGTGTTGCAAATTTTACGGGATAAGCAGTTATATGCTAAGTTCAGTACGTGTGAGTTCTGATTAAGAGAGGTTAGCTTCTTGGGCCACGTGGTATCCACATCGGGTATTCGAGTTGACCCGAACAAAATTTCAGCCATACTAAATTGGAAGCCTCTGAGAAATATTACTGAGGTTCGGAGCTTTTTGGGACTTGCCGGTTACTACCGACAGTTTGTAAAAGGTTTCTCGATGATAGCCACACCCATGACGAAGCTACTTCAAAAAGATGTTAAGTTCGAATGGACGGAAAAATGTCAGAAAAGTTTTGATCAACTGAAAACTTATTTGACCGAAGCTCCAATTCTAGTGCAGCCCGAATCAGGCAAAGAGTTTGTCATTTATAGTGATGCGTCCCTACTTGGGTTAGGTTGCGTATTGATGCAAGAAGGTCGAGTTGTGGCCTATGCGTCGAGACAATTAAAGCCACATGAGAAAAATTATCCGACCCATGATCTCGAACTAGCTGCCATCGTATTCGCTTTAAAAATATGGCGACATTACTTATTTGGTGAAAAGTGCCATGTATTTTCGGATCACAAAAGTCTCAAATATTTGATGACTCAAAAAGACTTAAATCTGCGACAAAGACGTTGGCTCGAGTTGTTAAAGGATTATGAGCTTGTCATTGACTATCACCCAGGAAAGGCTAATGTGGTTGCGGACGCCTTAAGCCGGAAATCACTGTTTACTTTACGAGCGATGATTGTACTCTTGTCTGTTCTACCCGACAATGTGTTAGTAGCTGAATTAAAAGCCAAACCATTATTGATTCATCAAATTCATGAAGCTCAGAAAGTCGATGATGAATTGGTTGCAAAACGGGCTGAGTGTGTTCCGAACAAGGAATCGGAGTTTAAAATTGATGATGATGATTGTTTGAGGTTCAGAAGTCATTTGTGTGTTCCAAGGAATTCGGAACTCATTTCGATGATTCTGAACGAAACCCATTGTAGCCGAATGTCAATTCACCCAGGGAGTACGAAAATGTACAACGATTTGAAACGTCGGTTTTGGTGGCATGGTATGAAACGAGACATCTCCGACTTTGTTTCGAGATGTTTAATATGTCAACAAGTGAAAGCAGAACATCAAGTGCCTTCAGGATTACTTCAGCCGATCATGATACCCGAGTGGAAATGGGATCGAGTCACAATGGACTTTGTGTCCGGACTGCCATTGTCAGCAAGTAAGAAGGATGCGATTTGGGTTGTTGTTGATAGACTGACTAAGTCGGCTCACTTTATCCCCGTGCGTATGGATTTTTCATTAGATAAACTAGCTGAATTGTACGTTTCTCAGATTGTGAGATTACACGGGGTACCTATTTCTATCGTGTCAGATAGAGATCCGAGATTCACCTCACGATTTTGGAAGAAATTGCAAGAAGCTTTGGGTACCAAGCTGCATTTTAGCACTGTTTTCACCCCCAAACCGATGGTCAATCCGAGCGGATAATTCAGATACTTGAGGATATGTTGAGATGTATCCTCGAGTTCAGTAGTTCATGGGAACGGTATTTACCTTTGATTGAATTCGCTTACAACAATAGTTTTCAATCAAGTATTAAGATGGCACCTTACGAGGCCTTGTACGGGCGTAAATGCCGTACACCATTGTTTTGGACCGAGCTCGGTGAAAGTAAAATTTTGGAGTTGATTTGATTAAAGATGCCGAACAAAAAGTAAAGGTAATCCGTGAAAGTCTGAAGGCAGCCACAGATCGTCAGAAACCGTATGCGGATTTGAAACGAAAAGACATTGAATATCAGGTGGGAGATAAAGTGTTTCTTAAAGTTTCGCCTTGGAAAAAGGTACTCAGATTTGGCCGTAAGGGCAAGTTGAGTCCGAGATTCATTGGGCCGTACGAAATCTCCGAACGAGTTGGTCCAGTTGCGTATCGATTGATTTTGCCCCCTGAACTTGAAAAGATTCACGACGTCTTTCATGTTTCGATGCTTCGACGCTATAGATCTGATCCATCGCACATAATTAGCCCATCAGAGGTTGAAATTCAAGCCGATATGAGTTATAAAGAAGAACCGATGCGTATCCTAGCTGGTGAAGTGAAGGAGTTGCGAAACAAAAGGGTTCCGTTAGTAAAGGTGTTATGGCTCAAACACGGGATCGAGGAAGCTACTTGGGAAACCGAGAGCTCGATGAAAGAACGATACCCAAACCTATTTACCGGTAAGATTTTCTGGGACGAAAATTTCTTAAGTGGGGGAGAGTTGTGACAGCCCTAAAGTGACCCTAGTCGGAAAGCGGTTTCGGGACCGCTAAATCGAGTCACCAAATTATTTGAATGTGATATTTATTGTCTAAAATATGTGATTATGAAGGTGTGAAAGTTTAGGCTTCGATTTAGTAAATTGCATGTGAATTTAGTCAAAAGGACTTATGGGTGACATTTTTGAAATGTGATAGGCTAATCTACAAGGACCTAATAGTGCATGTAATCAAAAGGGAGGACTTGCATGTCAATTTTCCCCCCTAATATGTAGTGGCCGGCCATGAGCATGGGTGGACAAGATGTTATGGCTAAAAACATGTCATAAACATGTTGGGGTAGTGCATTATGTAAGGATCAATAAAATAAAGAGCATGGGTGGACAAGATGTTATGGCTAAAAACATGTCATAAACATGTTGGGGTAGTGCATTATGTAAGGATTAATAAAATAAAGAGCATGGGCAATAAAATATTAGTGTTAGTAGGATGAGAAACAAAAAAAGAAAAGAAAGGATGTGTGTGATTGTCCCCCCATTGCCGTGAGTTGAAGGAAAGAAAAACAAAAAAAAAAGTGTTCATCCTTTGGTTCATCCTTGGCCGAAAATTTTAAGGAGGAAGGAAGAAGAAAGGTTGAAGAGGTTCGGCCATGCATGTAACTAGGCTAAGGTATGTTTGATGATGTTCCATGAGATGCATGCATGTTTTAGTTGTTAGCTTGAGTTCTACCTAGCCCATGGTCTAAATCTTGCTATGTGATGGAAATGACACTCGGCCATGGATGCATCATTCTTGCTTGGTGTTGATGTTGTGTTTGTGAGATATCAAGTTATTTTTGTGACCAAGTTGAGATTTGAATTTTTGGAATGAGTAAGGTTTTCGGCTATGGAAATATAAGGGTAAATGGTGTCTTGATGCATTCGGCCATGGTAGAAAGTAGATGTGAAATGGTAGTAAGATAAAATGCAAAATGTTAGTATTTGATTACTAGTGTATAAATGCGTATTAGCCGAGTTTTGAATTTGAAACGAAACGGTATATAACCAATACAAGTAACCATACTTGTGGGAAGTATTAAGCATATAATTGGCCTCAACATATACATGCATACTCGGCCACATGAGAAGATTTGTGTTGCATGCATTCGGTTAGAGGCAAGCATATTGATGCCTTTATCTTGGTTAGGACAATCGGCTAAAAGGGAGTGTGGGTTAATATGTTGAGTTGATGCATGATTTCACATGTATGTGACTTTAATGTCTAATGTAAAAATATGGGCTAAGTGCCTTGTGTTCCTCTTTCGATGCTCAATGATTAAATCAATTATTTGTTTAATTAAGCTCAAGAGCAAAGGGATCTAAATCCGATAAAGGGAAGGAAAAGTGATCGAATAGCCATCGAAATCGTTCGACAACATCCAAGGTAAGTTCTTGAGTAATAGAGCTTAAATTATGATTTGATTAGATCATGTTTTAGCAAATCAAATCATGCTCTTTGTGTGTGGTTATTGAGCCGAATTGCAAGAGTGATAAGTGTCTTGTGTTGAGTTTTGCTAATGAAATGAAATACGAATGTGTCATGATTATTGTTAATTGCATGGTTATTCGAATGATGTCTGGGCAAGTCCCGAAGGCTTTGTGCTAAGTGACCATATCCGGACTAAGATCCGAAGGCATTTGTGCGAGTTACTAATTCCGGGCTAAGCCCGAAGGCATTGGTGCGAGTTACTAAATCCGGGTTAAGTCCCGAAGGCATTTGTGCTAGTTACTATAACAGGGCTATGTCCCGAAGGCATTGAACGAGTAGCTATATCCGGTTAAATTCCGAAGGTACGTGATTCGGGAATGAACGATCTTGCTGTAAAATTTCAGTTAATACGCTTGTAACATCCCAGCATTGAGGTATGTTTCGTATGTGCTTTGAATTAGTTGAGCCCCTTACAAATAAGTATTCGCTCAGTTGATAAATGAGCTACCGGCCTTTGGCTAAGTTGATCTTTGTGTATGAACATAAGGGTTGGTAATGTGAAGTAACTATGATATTGAAAATTTGTGCATATGAAATTATCCGTTTAGCTACATGAATGCTATACTTTGGTTGTGTCTAAACTCTTTGCTCAAAACTTACTAAGCATAAATTGCTTACTCCGTTTCTTTGTTTCTCTATTTTATAGATTTTGGCTCGTCAGCTATCGGACTCGGGATTTTGGAAGTCGAAGTCTCCCACACTATCAAAGCCCCCTTTTGGTACAATTTTGGTTGAACTTTGAAATGGCATGTATAGGACTACCCGTTTTGTTGTTGGTCATTGACCCTTTGGTTTTGTGTAAATTTGGATAGCCATGCGAAAATGGCTTAAATATACTTTGATCATAACATTATAACGTTTTGTATGTTGTCCGTCGAGAGGTATGGAAATGTCGGTAACGGTTAGCCATGGGAATGGTTATTCATGATCATTTTTGGTATATGTATGACAAACTCTAGTTGATCCATGAAGGATCATGAAATAGGTAAAGTTTACCTTAAAAATAGATGCTGGCAGCAGCAGTGATGTGGATGTGAAAAATCACTAAAAATAGTAGGAATGGAATTAAATAGTGGATAAATTATGTAAACGAACCTTGATGAATCTATTTTCATAGGAAAGTAACGAAACGATCATATGGACAGTATGTTAAGAGATATTCAGGTTCTTGTGAGATAGAGCCAGAACGGTTTATGGATTCCCTGTTCCGACTTTGGAAATTCATTATAAATTAACAGAATAATTAGAATTCATACCATATATGTATAGATTCCCTCTGAGTCTAGTTTCTATAGAAAAACGGCATCAGTATGAAGCTCTGTTCAGGGAGATATCCTAATCGTATGCATGAAGGTAGTGTAGCGCACCCTATAACAGGGGAGAATTAACTAATAAACTACTAATTGCCCGACCAAAAATTAGAAAATATGTAGATGTCAAATAGTTACAGGGAAAAAGAATAATTCGAGGTAAACTCAGAAGATTTAAGGTGACAGTGAGCAGTTCCCCTGGATTTTAAATGGACTAGTCGT